>NW_027189512.1:0-99055 GCF_040958095.1 Procambarus clarkii | reverse complement strand
GTTGGTGTGTGGGTGAAAGTTGGTGTGCGGGTGAAGGTTGGTGTGAGGGAGAAGGTTGGTGTGAGGGAGAAGGTTGGTTTGTGGGTGAAGGTTGGTGTGAGGGAGAAGGTTGGTGTGTGGGTGAAGGTTGGTGTGTGGGTGAAGGTTGGTGTGTGGGTGAAGGTTGGTGTGTGGGTGAAGGTTGGTGTGTGGGTGAAGGTTGGTGTGTGGTTGAAGGTTGGTGTGAGGGAGAAGGTTGGTGTGTGGGTGAAGGTTGGTGTGAAGGTAAAGGTTGGTGTGTGGGTGAAGGTTGGTGTGTGGGTGAAGGTTGGTGTGTGGGTGAAGGTAGGTGTGTGGGTGAAGGTTGGTGTGTGCGTGACGGTTGGTGTGTGGGTGAAGGTTGGTGTGTGGGTGAAGGTTGGTGTGTGGGTGAAGGTTGGTGTGGGTGAAGGTTGGTGTGTGGGTGAAGGTTGGTGTGAGGGTGAAGGTTGGTGTGTGGGTGAAGGTTGGTGAGTAGATGAAAGTTGGTGTGAGGGAGAAGGTTGGAGTGTGGTAGAAGGTTAGTGTGAGGGTGAAGGTTGGTGTGTGGGAGAAGGTTGGTGTGTGGGAGAAGGATAGTGTGAGGGTGAAGGTTGGTGTGTGGGTGAAGGTTGGTGTGTGGGTGAAGGTTGGTGTGAGGGAGAAGATTGGTGTGTGGGAGAAGGTTGGTGTGAGGGTGAAGGTTGGTGTGTGGGTGAAGGTTGGTGTGAGGGCGCAGGTTGGTGTGAAGTTGAAGGTTGGTGTGTGGGTGATGGTTGGTGTGAGGGTGAAGGTTGGTGTGTGGGAGAATGTTGGTGTGTTGATGAAGGTTGATGTGTGGGTGAAGGTTGGTGTGTGGGTGAAGGATGGTGTGAGGGCGCAGGTTGGTGTGTGGGTAATGGTTGGTGTGAGGGTGAAGGTTGGTGTGAGGGCGCAGGTTGGTGTGTGAGTGAAGGTTTGTGTGTTTGTGAAGGTTGGTGTGAGGGTGAAGGTTGGTGTGAGGGTGAAGGTTGGTGTGAGGAAGAAGGTTGGTGTGTGGGAACAGGTTAGTGTGAAAATGAAGGTTTGTGTGTGGGTGAAGGTTGGTGTGTAGGTGAAGGTTGGTGTGTGGGTGAAGGTTGGTGTGTGGGTGAAGGTTGGTGTGTGGGAGAAGGTTGGTGTGTGGGAGAAGGTTGGTGTGAGGGTGAAGGTTGGTGTGTGGGTGAAGGTTGGTGTGTGGGTGAAGGTTGGTGTGTGGGTGAAGGTTGGTGTGAGGGGCGCTGGTTGGTGTGAGGGCGAAAGATGTTGTGAGGGCGAAGATTGGTGTGAAGGTGAAGGTTGGTATGTGGGTGAAGGTTGGTGTGTGGGTGAAGGTTGGTGTGTGGGTGAAGGTTGGTGTGTAGTTGAAGGTTGGTGTGTGGGTGAAGGTTGGTGTGTGGGTGAAGGTTGTTGTGAGGGTGAAGGTTGGTGTGAGAGAGAAGGTTGGTGTCTGGGTGAAGGTTGGTGTGTAGGTGAAGGTTGGTGTGTGGATGAAGGTTGGTGTGTGGGTGAAGGTTGGTGTGAGAGCGAAGGTTGGTGTGAAGGTGAAGATTGGTGTGTGGGTGAAGGTTGGTGTGTGGGTGAACGATGGTGTGTGGGTGAAAGTTGGTGTGAGGGAGAAGGTTGGTGTGTGGGAGAAGGTTCGTGTGTGGGAGAAGGTTGGTGTGAGGGTGAAGGTTGGTGTGTGGGTGAAGGTTGGTGTGTGGGAGAAGGTTGGTGTGAGGGAGAAGGTTGGTGTGTGGGAGAAGGTTGGTGTGAGGGTGAAGGTTGGTGTGTGGGTGAAGGTTGCTGTGAGCGCGAAGGGTGGTGTGAGGGAGAAGGTTGGTGAGTGGGAGAAGGTTAGTGTGTGGGAGACGGTTTGTGTGAGGGCGCACGTTGGTGTGAGGGCGCAGGTTGGTGTGAGGGCGAAGGTTGGTGTGAGGGCGTAGATTGGTGTGAGGGCGAAGGTTGGTGTGTAGGTGAAGGTTGGTATGTTGGTGAAGGTTGGTGTGTGGGTGAAGGTTGGTGTGTGGGTGAAGGTTGGTGTGTGGGTGAAGGTTGGTATGAGGGCGCAGGTTGGTGTGAAGGTGAAGGTTGGTGTGTGGGTGAAGGTTGGTGTGTGGGTGAAGGTTGGTGTGTGGGTGAAGGTTGGTGTGTGGGTGAAGGTTGGTGTGTGGGTGAAGATTGGTGTGTGGGTGAAGGTAGGTGTGTGGGCGCAGGATGGTGTGAGGGCGATGGTTGGTATGTGGGAGAATGTTAGTGTGAGGGAGAAGGTTGGTGTGTGGGTGAAGGTTGGTGTGTGGGAGAAGGTTGGTGTGTGGGTGAAGGTTGGTGTGTAGGAGAAGGTTGGTGTGAGGTTAAAGGTTGGTGTGTGGGTGAAGTTTGGTGTGTGAGAGAAGGTTGGTGTGAGGGTGAAGGTTGGTGTGTGGGTGAAGGTTGGTGTGTGGGAGAAGGTTTGTGTGAGGGCGCAGGTTGGTGTGAGGGCGCAGGTTGGTGTGAGGGCGCAGGTTGGTGTGAGGGCGAAGGTTGGTGTGTGGGCGCAGGTTGGCGTGAGGGAGAAGGTTGGTGTGAGGGAAAAGGTTGGTGTGTGGGAGAAGGTTGGTGTGAGGGTGAAGGTTGGTGTGTGGGTGAAGGTTGGTGTGAGGGCGAAGGATGGTGTGAAGTTGAATGTTGGTGTGTGGGTGAAGGTTGGTGTGTGGGAGAAGGTTGGTGTGTGGGTGAAGGTTGGTGTCAGGGAGAAGGTTGGTGTGAGGGTGAAGGTTGGTGTGAGGGAGAAGGTTGGTGTGAAGGTGAAGGTTGGTGTGTGGGCGCAGGTTGGTGTGTCGGCGCAGGTTGGTGTGAGGGCGCAGGTTGGTGTGAGGGAGAAGGTTGGTGTGAGAGCGCAGGTTGGTGTGTGGGCGAAGGTTGGTGTGAGGGTGAAGGTTGGTGTGAGGGAGAAGGTTGGTGTGTGGGCACAGGTTGGTGAGAGGGAGAAGGTTGGTGTGAAGGTGAAGGTTGGTGTGAGGGAGAAGGTTGGTGTGAGGGTGAAGGTTGGTGTGTGGGCGCAGGTTGCTGTGTGGGCGCAGGTTGGTGTGAGGGCGAAGGTTGGTGTGAGGGCGAAGGTTGGTGTGAGAGCGCAGGTTGGTATGAGGGAGAAGGTTGGTGTGAGGGTGAGGTTGGTGTGTGGGCGCTGGTTGGTGTGAGGGCGAAGGTTGGTGTGAGGGCGCAGGTTCTGTGAGGGAGAAGGTTGGTGTGAGAGCGCAGGATGGTGTGTGGGCGAAGGTTGGTGTGTGGGCACAGGTTGGTGAGAGGGAGAATGTTGGTGTGAGGGCGCAGGTTGGTGTTAGGGAGAAGGTTGGTGTGAGGGCGCAGGTTGGTGTGAGGGCGAAGGTTGGTGTGAGGGCGAAGGTTGGTGTGAGGAAGAAGGTTGGTGTGAGGGCGCAGGTTGGTGTGAGGGAGAAGGTTGTTGTGAGGGAGAAGGTTGGTGTGAGGGCGAAAGTTGGTGTGAGGGTGAAGGTTGGTGTGTGGATGAAGGTTGGTGTAAGGGAGAAGGATGGTGTGTGGGTGAAGGTTGGTATGAGGGTGAAGGTTGGTGTGAGGGAGAAGGATGGTGTGTGGGTGAAGGTTGGTATGAGGGTGAAGGTTGGTGTGTGGGTGAAGGTTGGTGTGTGGGCGAAGGTTGGTGTGAGACAGAAGGTTGGTGTGAGGGCGCAGGTTGGTGTGAGGGAGAAGGTTGTTGTGAGGGAGATGGTTGGTGTGAGGGCGAAGGTTGGTGTGAGGGTGAAGGTTGGTGTGAGGGAGAAGGTTGGTGTTTGGGTGAAGGTTGGTGTGAAGTTGAAGGTTGGTGTGAGGGAGAAGGTTGGTGTGTGGGTGTAGGTTGGTGTGTGGGTGAAGGTTGTTGTGAGGGAGAATGATGGTGTGTGGGTGAAGGTTAGTATGAGGGTGAAGGTTGGTGTGTGGGTGAAGGTTGGTGTGAGGGAGAAGGTTGTTGTGAGGGTGAAGGTTGGTGTGTGGGTGAAGGTTGGTGTGTGGGTGAAGGTTGATGTGTGGGAGAAGGTTAGTGTGTGGGTGAAGGTTGGATGTGGAGAAGGTTGGTGTGAGGGTGAAAGTTGGTGTGTGGGTGAAGGTTGGTGTGTGGGTGAAGGTTGATGTGTTGGTGAAGGTTTGTGTGAGGGCGCAGGTTGGTGTGAGGGCGAAGGTTGGTGTGAGGGCGCAGGTTGGTGTGAAGGTGAAGGTAGGTGTGAGGGAGAAGGTTGGTGTGTGGGTGAAGGTTGGTGTGAGGGCGAAGGTTGGTGTGAGGGAGAAGGTTGGTGTGAGGGAGAAGGTTGGTGTGTAGGTGAAGGTTGGTGTGAGGGCGAAGGTTGGTGTGAGGGAGAAGGTTGGTGTGAGGGAGAAGGTTGGTGTGTGGGTGAAGGTTGGTGTGTGGGTGAAGGTTGGTGTGTGGGTGAAGGTTAGTGTGTGGGTGAAGCTTGGTGTGAGGGCGAAGGATGGTGTGAAGTTGAATGTTGGTGTGTGGGTGAAGGTTGGTGTGTGGGAGAAGGTTGGTGTGTGGGTGAAGGTTGGTGTGAGGGAGAAGGTTGGTGTGAGGGTGAAGGTTGGTGTGAGGGAGAAGGTTGGTGTGTGGGTGAAGGTTGGTGTGTGGGTGAAGGTTGGTGTGTGGGTAAAGGTTGGTGTGTGGGCGAAGGATGGTGTGAGGGCGCAGGTTGGTGTGAGGGAGAAGGTTGGTGTGAGGGAGAAGGTTGGTGTGAGGGAGAAGGTTAGTGTGTGGGTGAAGGTTGGTGTGTGGGTGAAGGTTGTTGTGAGGGTGAAGGTTGGTGTAAGGGTGAAGGTTAGTGTGCAGGTGAAGGTTGGCGTGAGGGCGAAGGTTGGTGTGTGGGTGAAGGTTGGTGTGTGGGAGAAGGTTGGTGTGTGGGTGAAGGTTTGTGTGTGGGTGAAGGTTGGTGTGCAGGTGAAGGTTGGTGTGAGGGTGAAGGTTAGTGTGTGGGTGAAGGTTGGTGTGTGGGTGAAGGTTGGTGTGAGGGCGCAGGTTGGTGTGAGGGCGAAGGTTGGTGTGTGGGTGAAGGTTGGAGTGTGGGAGAAGGTTGGTGTGAGGGAGAAGGTTGGTGTGTGGGTGAAGGTTGGTGTGTGGGTGAAGGTTGGTGTGTGGGTGAAGGTTGGTGTGTGGGTTAATGTTGGTGTGTGGGTGAAGGTTGGTGTGTGGGTGAAAGTTGGCGTGTGGGTGAAGGTTGGTGTGTGGGTGAAGGTTGGTGTGTGGGAGAAGGTTGGTGTGAGGGAGAAGGTTGGTGTGTGGGTGAAGGTTGGTGTGTGGGTGAAGGTTGGTGTGTGGGTGAAGGTTGGTGTGTGGGAGAAGGTTGGTGTGTGGGTGAAGGTTGGTGTGTGGGAGAAGGTTGGTGTGAGGGAGAAGGTTGGTGTGTGGGTGAAGGTTGGTGTGTGGGTGAAAGTTGGTGTGCGGGTGAAGGTTGGTGTGAGGGAGAAGGTTGGTTTGTGGGTGAAGGTTGGTGTGAGGGAGAAGGTTGGTGTGTGGGTGAAGGTTGGTGTGTGGGTGAAGGTTGGTGTGTGGGTGAAGGTTGGTGTGTGGGTGAAGGTTGGTGTGTGGGTGAAAGTTGGTGTGTGGTTGAAGGTTGGTGTGAGGGAGAAGGTTGGTGTGTGGGTGAAGGTTGGTGTGAAGGTAAAGGTTGATGTGTGGGTGAAGGTTGTTGTGTGGGTGAAGGTTGGTGTGTGGGTGAAGGTTGGTGTGTGGGTGAAGGTTGGTGTGTGCGTGACGGTTGGTGTGTGGGTGAAGGTTGGTGTGGGTGAAGGTTGGTGTGTGGGTGAAGGTTGGTGTAGGGTGAAGGTTTGTGTGTGGGTGAAGGTTGGTGTGTGGGTGAAGGTTGGTGTGAGAGCGAAGGTTGGTGTGAAGGTGAAGGTTGGTGTGTGGGTGAAGGTTGGTGTGTGGGTGAAGGATAGGTGTGTGGGTGAAAGTTGGTGTGAGGGAGAAGGTTGGTGTGTGGGAGAAGGTTCGTGTGTGGGAGAAGGTTGGTGTGAGGGTGAAGGTTGGTGTGTGGGTGAAGGTTGGTGTGTAGGAGAAGGTTGGTGTGAGGGAGAAGGTTGGTGTGTGGGAGAAGGTTGGTGTGAGGGTGAAGGTTGGTGTGTGGGTGAAGGTTGCTGTGAGCGCGAAGGGTGGTGTGAGGGAGAAGGTTGGTGAGTGGGAGAAGGTTAGTGTGTGGGAGAAGGTTTGTGTGAGGGCGCAGGTTGGTATGAGGGAGAAGGTTGGTGTGTCGGCGCAGGTTGGTATGAGGGAGAAGGTTGGTGTGAGAGCGCAGGTTGGTGTGTGGGCGAAGGTTGGTGTGTGGGCACAGGTTGGTGTGAGGGCGAAGGTTGGTGTGAGGGCGCAGGTTGGTGTGAGGGCGCAGGTTGGTGTGAGGGCGCAGGTTGGTGTGAGGGTGAAGGTTGGTGTGTGGGCGCAGGTTGCTGTGTGGGCGCAGGTTGGTGTGAGGGCGAAGGTTGGTGTGAGGGCGCAGGTTGGTATGAGGGAGAAGGTTGGTGTGAGGGTGAAGGTTGGTGTGTGGGCGCAGGTTGGTGTGAGGGCGAAGGTTGGTGTGAAGGTGAAGGTTGGTGTGAGGGAGAAGGTTGGTGTGAGGGTGAAGGTTGGTGTGTGGGCGCAGGTTGCTGTGTGGGCGCAGGTTGGTGTGAGGGCGAAGGTTGGTGTGAGGGCGCAGGTTGGTATGAGGGAAAAGGTTGGTGTGAGGGTGAAGGTTGGTGTGTGGGCGCTGGTTGGTGTGAGGGCGAAGGTTGGTGTGAGGGAGGAGGTTGGTGTGAGGGAGAAGGTTGGTGTGTAGGTGAAGGTTGGTGTGAGGGCGAAGGTTGGTGTGAGGGAGAAGGGTGGTGTGAGGGAGAAGGTTGGTGAGTGGGAGAAGGTTGGTGTGTGGGAGAAGGTTTGTGTGAGGGCGCAGGTTGGTGTGAGGGCACAGGTTGGTGTGAGGGCGCAGGTTGGTGTGAGGGCGCAGGTTGGTGTGAGGGAGAAGGTTGGTGTGAAGGTGAAGGTTGGTGTGTGGGCGCAGGTTGGTGTGTCGGCGCAGGTTGGTGTGAGGGCGCAGGTTGGTGTGAGGGAGAAGGTTGGTGTGAGAGCGCAGGTTGGTGTGTGGGCGAAGGTTGGTGTGTGGGCACAGGTTGGTGAGAGGGAGAAGGTTGGTGTGAAGATGAAGGTTGGTGTGAGGGAGAAGGTTGGTGTGAGGGTGAAGGTTGGTGTGTGGGCGCAGGTTGCTGTGTGGGCGCAGGTTGGTGTGAGGGCGAAGGTTGGTGTGAGGGTGAAGGTTGGTGTGAGGGCGCAGGTTGGTATGAGGGAGAAGGTTGGTGTGAGGGTGAAGGTTGGTGTGTGGGCGCTGGTTGGTGTGAGGGCGAAGGTTGGTGTGAGGGCGCAGGTTGGTGTGAGGGAGAAGGTTGGTGTGAGAGCGCAGGATGGTGTGTGGGCGAAGGTTGGTGTGTGGGCACAGGTTGGTGAGAGGGAGAATGTTGGTGTGAGGGCGCAGGTTGGTGTTAGGGAGAAGGTTGGTGTGAGGGCGCTGGTTGGTGTGAGGGCGAAGGTTGGTGTGAGGGCGAAGGTTGGTGTGAGGAAGAAGGTTGGTGTGAGGGCGCAGGTTGGTGTGAGGGTGAAGGTTGGTGTGTGGATGAAGATTGGTGTGAGGGAGAAGGATGGTGTGTGGGTGAAGGTTGGTATGAGGGTGAAGGTTGGTGTGAGGGAGAAGGATGGTGTGTGGGTGAAGGTTGGTATGAGGGTGAAGGTTGGTGTGTGGGTGAAGGTTGGTGTGTGGGCGAAGGTTGGTGTGAGAGAGAAGGTTGGTGTGAGGGCGCAGGTTGGTGTGAGGGAGAAGGTTGTTGTGAGGGAGATGGTTGGTGTGAGGGCGAAGGTTGGTGTGAGGGTGAAGGTTGGTGTGAGGGAGAAGGTTGGTGTTTGGGTGAAGGTTGGTGTGAAGTTGAAGGTTGGTGTGAGGGAGAAGGTTGGTGTGTGGGTGTAGGTTGGTGTGTGGGTGAAGGTTGGTGTGAGGGAGAATGATGGTGTGTGGGTGAATGTTGGTATGAGGGTGAAGGTTGGTGTGTGGGTGAAGGTTGGTGTGAGGGAGAAGGTTGTTGTGCGGGTGAAGGTTGGTGTGTGGGTGAAGGTTGGTATGTGGGTGAAGGTTGATGTGTGGGAGAAGGTTAGTGTGTGGGTGAAGGTTGGATGTGGAGAAGGTTGGTGTGAGGGTGAAAGTTGGTGTGTGGGTGAAGGTTGGTGTGTGGGTGAAGGTTGATGTGTTGGTGAAGGTTTGTGTGAGGGCGCAGGTTGGTGTGAGGGTGATGGTTGGTGTGTGGGTGAAGGTTGGTGTGAGGGCGCAGGTTGGTGTGAAGGTGAAGGTAGGTGTGAGGGAGAAGGTTGGTGTGTGGGTGAAGGTTGGTGTGAGGGAGAAGGTTGGTGTGTGGGTGAAGGTTGGTGTGTGGGTGAAGGTTGGTGTGTGGGTGAAGGTTGGTGTGAGGGCGCAGGTTGGTGTGAAGGTGAAGGTAGGTGTGAGGGAGAAGGTTGGTGTGTGGGTGAAGGTTGGTGTGAGGGAGAAGGTTGGTGTGTGGGTGAAGGTTGGTGTGTGGGTGAAGGTTGGTGTGTGGGTGAAGGTTGGTGTGTTGGAGAAGGTTGGTGTGTGGGTGAAGGTTGGTGTGTGGGAGAAGGTTGGTGTGAGGGAGAAGGTTGGTGTGTGGGTGAAGGTTGGTGTGTGGGTGAAAGTTGGTGTGCAGGTGAAGGTTGGTGTGAGGGAGAAGGTTGGTGTGAGGGAGAAGGTTGGTTTGTGGGTGAAGGTTGGTGTGAGGGAGAAGGTTGGTGTGTGGGTGAAGGTTGGTGTGTGGGTGAAGGTTGGTGTGTGGGTGAAGGTTGGTGTGTGGGTGAAGGTTGGTGTGTGGGTGAAGGTTGGTGTGTGGTTGAAGGTTGGTGTGAGGGAGAAGGTTGGTGTGTGGGTGAAGGTTGGTGTGAAGGTAAAGGTTGGTGTGTGGGTGAAGGTTGGTGTGTGGGTGAAGGTTGGTGTGTGGGTGAAGGTAGGTGTGTGGGTGAAGGTTGGTGTGTGCGTGACGGTTGGTGTGTGGGTGAAGGTTGGTGTGGGTGAAGGTTGGTGTGTGGGTGAAGGTTGGTGTGGGTGAAGGTTGGTGTGTGGGTGAAGGTTGGTGTGAGGGTGAAGGTTGGTGTGTGGGTGAAGGTTGGTGAGTAGATGAAAGTTGGTGTGAGGGAGAAGGTTGGAGTGTGGTAGAAGGTTAGTGTGAGGGTGAAGGTTGGTGTGTGGGAGAAGGTTGGTGTGTGGGAGAAGGATAGTGTGAGGGTGAAGGTTGGTGTGTGGGTGAAGGTTGGTGTGTGGGTGAAGGTTGGTGTGAGGGAGAAGATTGGTGTGTGGGAGAAGGTTGGTGTGAGGGTGAAGGTTGGTGTGTGGGTGAAGGTTGGTGTGAGGGCGCAGGTTGGTGTGAAGTTGAAGGTTGGTGTGTGGGTGATGGTTGGTGTGAGGGTGAAGGTTGGTGTGTGGGAGAATGTTGGTGTGTTGATGAAGGTTGATGTGTGGGTGAAGGTTGGTGTGTGGGTGAAGGATGGTGTGAGGGCGCAGGTTGGTGTGTGGGTAATGGTTGGTGTGAGGGTGAAGGTTGGTGTGAGGGCGCAGGTTGGTGTGTGAATGAAGGTTTGTGTGTTTGTGAAGGTTGGTGTGAGGGTGAAGGTTGGTGTGAGGGTGAAGGTTGGTGTGAGGAAGAAGGTTGGTGTGTGGGAACAGGTTAGTGTGAAAATGAAGGTTTGTGTGTGGGTGAAGGTTGGTGTGTAGGTGAAGGTTGGTGTGTGGGTGAAGGTTGGTGTGTGGGTGAAGGTTGTTGTGAGGGTGAAGGTTGGTGTGAGAGAGAAGGTTGGTGTCTGAGTGAAGGTTGGTGTGTAAGTGAAGGTTAGTGTGTGGGTGAAGGTTGGTGTGAGGGAGAAGGTTGGTATTAGGGTGAAGGTTGGTGTGTGGGTGAAGGTTGGTGTGTGGGTGAAGGTTGGTGTGTGGGTGTAGGTTGGTGTGTGGGAGAAGGTTGGTGTGTGGGAGAAGGTTGGTGTGAGGGTGAAGGTTGGTGTGAGGGTGAAGGTTGGTGTGTGGGTGAAGGTTGGTGTGTGGGTGAAGGTTGGTGTGTGGGTGAAGGTTGGTGTGAGGGGCGCTGGTTGGTGTGAGGGCGAAAGATGTTGTGAGGGCGAAGATTGGTGTGAAGGTGAAGGTTGGTATGTGGGTGAAGGTTGGTGTGTGGGTGAAGGTTGGTGTGTGGGTGAAGGTTGGTGTGTAGTTGAAGGTTGGTGTGTGGGTGAAGGTTGGTGTGTGGGTGAAGGTTGTTGTGAGGGTGAAGGTTGGTGTGAGAGAGAAGGTTGGTGTCTGGGTGAAGGTTGGTGTGTAGGTGAAGGTTGGTGTGTGGATGAAGGTTGGTGTGTGGGTGAAGGTTGGTGTGAGAGCGAAGGTTGGTATGAGGGTGAAGGTTGGTGTGTGGGTGAAGGTTGGTGTGAGGGAGAAGGTTGTTGTGCGGGTGAAGGTTGGTGTGTGGGTGAAGGTTGGTATGTGGGTGAAGGTTGATGTGTGGGAGAAGGTTAGTGTGTGGGTGAAGGTTGGATGTGGAGAAGGTTGGTGTGAGGGTGAAAGTTGGTGTGTGGGTGAAGGTTGGTGTGTGGGTGAAGGTTGATGTGTTGGTGAAGGTTTGTGTGAGGGCGCAGGTTGTTGTGAGGGTGATGGTTGGTGTGTGGGTGAAGGTTGGTGTGAGGGCGCAGGTTGGTGTGAAGGTGAAGGTAGGTGTGAGGGAGAAGGTTGGTGTGTGGGTGAAGGTTGGTGTGAGGGAGAAGGTTGGTGTGTGGGTGAAGGTTGGTGTGTGGGTGAAGGTTGGTGTGTGGGTGAAGGTTGGTGTGAGGGCGCAGGTTGGTGTGAAGGTGAAGGTAGGTGTGAGGGAGAAGGTTGGTGTGTGGGTGAAGGTTGGTGTGAGGGAGAAGGTTGGTGTGTGGGTGAAGGTTGGTGTGTGGGTGAAGGTTGGTGTGTGGGTGAAGGTTGGTGTGTTGGAGAAGGTTGGTGTGTGGGTGAAGGTTGGTGTGTGGGAGAAGGTTGGTGTGAGGGAGAAGGTTGGTGTGTGGGTGAAGGTTGGTGTGTGGGTGAAAGTTGGTGTGCGGGTGAAGGTTGGTGTGAGGGAGAAGGTTGGTGTGAGGGAGAAGGTTGGTTTGTGGGTGAAGGTTGGTGTGAGGGAGAAGGTTGGTGTGTGGGTGAAGGTTGGTGTGTGGGTGAAGGTTGGTGTGTGGGTGAAGGTTGGTGTGTGGGTGAAGGTTGGTGTGTGGGTGAAGGTTGGTGTGTGGTTGAAGGTTGGTGTGAGGGAGAAGGTTGGTGTGTGGGTGAAGGTTGGTGTGAAGGTAAAGGTTGGTGTGTGGGTGAAGGTTGGTGTGTGGGTGAAGGTTGGTGTGTGGGTGAAGGTAGGTGTGTGGGTGAAGGTTGGTGTGTGCGTGACGGTTGGTGTGTGGGTGAAGGTTGGTGTGGGTGAAGGTTGGTGTGTGGGTGAAGGTTGGTGTGGGTGAAGGTTGGTGTGTGGGTGAAGGTTGGTGTGAGGGTGAAGGTTGGTGTGTGGGTGAAGGTTGGTGAGTAGATGAAAGTTGGTGTGAGGGAGAAGGTTGGAGTGTGGTAGAAGGTTAGTGTGAGGGTGAAGGTTGGTGTGTGGGAGAAGGTTGGTGTGTGGGAGAAGGATAGTGTGAGGGTGAAGGTTGGTGTGTGGGTGAAGGTTGGTGTGTGGGTGAAGGTTGGGGTGAGGGAGAAGATTGGTGTGTGGGAGAAGGTTGGTGTGAGGGTGAAGGTTGGTGTGTGGGTGAAGGTTGGTGTGAGGGCGCAGGTTGGTGTGAAGTTGAAGGTTGGTGTGTGGGTGATGGTTGGTGTGAGGGTGAAGGTTGGTGTGTGGGAGAATGTTGGTGTGTTGATGAAGGTTGATGTGTGGGTGAAGGTTGGTGTGTGGGTGAAGGATGGTGTGAGGGCGCAGGTTGGTGTGTGGGTAATGGTTGGTGTGAGGGTGAAGGTTGGTGTGAGGGCGCAGGTTGGTGTGTGAGTGAAGGTTTGTGTGTTTGTGAAGGTTGGTGTGAGGGTGAAGGTTGGTGTGAGGGTGAAGGTTGGTGTGAGGAAGAAGGTTGGTGTGTGGGAACAGGTTAGTGTGAAAATGAAGGTTTGTGTGTGGGTGAAGGTTGGTGTGTAGGTGAAGGTTGGTGTGTGGGTGAAGGTTGGTGTGTGGGTGAAGGTTGTTGTGAGGGTGAAGGTTGGTGTGAGAGAGAAGGTTGGTGTCTGGGTGAAGGTTGGTGTGTAAGTGAAGGTTAGTGTGTGGGTGAAGGTTGGTGTGAGGGAGAAGGTTGGTATTAGGGTGAAGGTTGGTGTGTGGGTGAAGGTTGGTGTGTGGGTGAAGGTTGGTGTGTGGGTGAAGGTTGGTGTGTGGGAGAAGGTTGGTGTGTGGGAGAAGGTTGGTGTGAGGGTGAAGGTTGGTGTGTGGGTGAAGGTTGGTGTGTGGGTGAAGGTTGGTGTGTGGGTGAAGGTTGGTGTGAGGGGCGCTGGTTGGTGTGAGGGCGAAAGATGTTGTGAGGGCGAAGATTGGTGTGAAGGTGAAGGTTGGTATGTGGGTGAAGGTTGGTGTGTGGGTGAAGGTTGGTGTGTGGGTGAAGGTTGGTGTGTAGTTGAAGGTTGGTGTGTGGGTGAAGGTTGGTGTGTGGGTGAAGGTTGTTGTGAGGGTGAAGGTTGGTGTGAGAGAGAAGGTTGGTGTCTGGGTGAAGGTTGGTGTGTAGGTGAAGGTTGGTGTGTGGATGAAGGTTGGTGTGTGGGTGAAGGTTGGTGTGAGAGCGAAGGTTGGTGTGAAGGTGAAGATTGGTGTGTGGGTGAAGGTTGGTGTGTGGGTGAACGATGGTGTGTGGGTGAAAGTTGGTGTGAGGGAGAAGGTTGGTGTGTGGGAGAAGGTTCGTGTGTGGGAGAAGGTTGGTGTGAGGGTGAAGGTTGGTGTGTGGGTGAAGGTTGGTGTGTGGGAGAAGGTTGGTGTGAGGGAGAAGGTTGGTGTGTGGGAGAAGGTTGGTGTGAGGGTGAAGGTTGGTGTTTTGGTGAAGGTTGCTGTGAGCGCGAAGGGTGGTGTGAGGGAGAAGGTTGGTGAGTGGGAGAAGGTTAGTGTGTGGGAGAAGGTTTGTGTGAGGGCGCACGTTGGTGTGAGGGCGCAGGTTGGTGTGAGGGCGCAGGTTGGTGTGAGGGCGTAGATTGGTGTGAGGGCGAAGGTTGGTGTGAAGGTGAAGGTTGGTGTGTTGGCGCAGGATGGTGTGTCGGCGCAGGTTGGTGTGAGGGCGCAGGTTGGTGTGAGGGAGAAGGTTGGTGTGAGAGCGCAGGTTGGTGTGTGGGCGAAGGTTGGTGTGTGGGCACAGGTTGGTGAGAGGGAGAAGGTTGGTGTGAAGGTGAAGGTTGGTGTGAGGGAGAAGGTTGGTGTGAGGGTGAAGGTTGGTGTGTGGGCGCAGGTTGCTGTGTGGGCGCAGGTTGCTGTGAGGGCGAAGGTTGGTGTGAGGGCGCAGTTTGGTATGAGGGAGAAGGTTGGTGTGAGGGTGAAGGTTGGTGTGTGGGCGCTGGTTGGTGTGAGGGCGAAGGTTGGTGTGAGGGAGAAGGTTGGTGTGAGGGAGAAGGTTGGTGTGTAGGTGAAGGTTGGTGTGAGGGCGAAGGTTGGTGTGAGGGAGAAGGGTGGTGTGAGGGAGAAGGTTGGTGAGTGGGAGAAGGTTGGTGTGTGGGAGAAGGTTTGTGTGAGGGCGCAGGTTGGTGTGAGGGCGCAGGTTGGTGTGAGGGCGCAGGTTGGTGTGAGGGCGAAGGTTGGTGTGTGGGCGCAGGTTGGCGTGAGGGAGAAGGTTGGTGTGAGGGAAAAGGTTGGTGTGTGGGAGAAGGTTGGTGTGAGGGTGAAGGTTGGTGTGTGGGTGAAGGTTGGTGTGAGGGCGAAGGATGGTGTGAAGTTGAATGTTGGTGTGTGGGTGAAGGTTGGTGTGTGGGAGAAGGTTGGTGTGTGGGTGAAGGTTGGTGTCAGGGAGAAGGTTGGTGTGAGGGTGAAGGTTGGTGTGAGGGAGAAGGTTGGTGTGGAGGTGAAGGTTGGTGTGTGGGCGCAGGTTGGTGTGTCGGCGCAGGTTGGTGTGAGGGCGCAGGTTGGTGTGAGGGAGAAGGTTGGTGTGAGAGCGCAGGTTGGTGTGTGGGCGAAGGTTGGTGTGAGGGTGAAGGTTGGTGTGAGGGAGAAGGTTGGTGTGTGGGCACAGGTTGGTGAGAGGGAGAAGGTTGGTGTGAAGGTGAAGGTTGGTGTGAGGGAGAAGGTTGGTGTGAAGGTGAAGGTTGGTGTGTGGGCGCAGGTTGCTGTGTGGGCGCAGGTTGGTGTGAGGGCGAAGGTTGGTGTGAGGGCGAAGGTTGGTGTGAGAGCGCAGGTTGGTATGAGGGAGAAGGTTGGTGTGAGGGTGAGGTTGGTGTGTGGGCGCTGGTTGGTGTGAGGGCGAAGGTTGGTGTGAGGGCGCAGGTTCTGTGAGGGAGAAGGTTGGTGTGAGAGCGCAGGATGGTGTGTGGGCGAAGGTTGGTGTGTGGGCACAGGTTGGTGAGAGGGAGAATGTTGGTGTGAGGGCGCAGGTTGGTGTTAGGGAGAAGGTTGGTGTGAGGGCGCAGGTTGGTGTGAGGGCGAAGGTTGGTGTGAGGGCGAAGGTTGGTGTGAGGAAGAAGGTTGGTGTGAGGGCGCAGGTTGGTGTGAGGGAGAAGGTTGTTGTGAGGGAGAAGGTTGGTGTGAGGGCGAAAGTTGGTGTGAGGGTGAAGGTTGGTGTGTGGATGAAGGTTGGTGTAAGGGAGAAGGATGGTGTGTGGGTGAAGGTTGGTATGAGGGTGAAGGTTGGTGTGAGGGAGAAGGATGGTGTGTGGGAGAAGGTTGGTATGAGGGTGAAGGTTGGTGTGTGGGTGAAGGTTGGTGTGTGGGCGAAGGTTGGTGTGAGACAGAAGGTTGGTGTGAGGGCGCAGGTTGGTGTGAGGGAGAAGGTTGTTGTGAGGGAGATGGTTGGTGTGAGGGCGAAGGTTGGTGTGAGGGTGAAGGTTGGTGTGAGGGAGAAGGTTGGTGTTTGGGTGAAGGTTGGTGTGAAGTTGAAGGTTGGTGTGAGGGAGAAGGTTGGTGTGTGGGTGTAGGTTGGTGTGTGGGTGAAGGTTGGTGTGAGGGAGAATGATGGTGTGTGGGTGAAGGTTAGTATGAGGGTGAAGGTTGGTGTGTGGGTGAAGGTTGGTGTGAGCGAGAAGGTTGTTTTGAGGGTGAAGGTTGGTGTGTGGGTGAAGGTTGGTGTGTGGGTGAAGGTTGATGTGTGGGAGAAGGTTAGTGTGTGGGTGAAGGTTGGATGTGGAGAAGGTTGGTGTGAGGGTGAAAGTTGGTGTGTGGGTGAAGGTTGGTGTGTGGGTGAAGGTTGATGTGTTGGTGAAGGTTTGTGTGAGGGCGCAGGTTGGTGTGAGGGCGAAGGTTGGTGTGAGGGCGCAGGTTGGTGTGAAGGTGAAGGTAGGTGTGAGGGAGAAGGTTGGTGTGTGGGTGAAGGTTGGTGTGAGGGCGATGGTTGGTGTGAGGGAGAAGGTTGGTGTGAGGGCGAAGGTTGGTGTGAGGGAGAAGGTTGGTGTGAGGGAGAAGGTTGGTGTGTGGGTGAAGGTTGGTGTGTGGGTGAAGGTTGGTGTGTGGGTGAAGGTTAGTGTGTGGGAGAAGGTTAGTGTGTAAGAGAAGGTTGGTGTGAGGGTGAAGGTTGATGTCTGGGAGAAGGTTGGTGTGAGGGAGAAGGTTGGTGTGTGGGAGAAGGGTGGTGTGAGGGAGAAGGTTGGTGAGTGGGAGAAGGTTGGTGTGTGGGAGAAGGTTTGTGTGAGGGCGCAGGTTGGTGTGAGGGCGCAGGTTGGTGTGAGGGCGCAGGTTGGTGTGAGGGCGAAGGTTGGTGTGTGGGCGCAGGTTGGCGTGAGGGAGAAGGTTGGTGTGAGGGAAAAGGTTGGTGTGTGGGAGAAGGTTGGTGTGAGGGTGAAGGTTGGTGTGTGGGTGAAGGTTGGTGTGAGGGCGAAGGATGGTGTGAAGTTGAATGTTGGTGTGTGGGTGAAGGTTGGTGTGTGGGAGAAGGTTGGTGTGTGGGTGAAGGTTGGTGTCAGGGAGAAGGTTGGTGTGAGGGTGAAGGTTGGTGTGAGGGAGAAGGTTGGTGTGGAGGTGAAGGTTGGTGTGTGGGCGCAGGTTGGTGTGTCGGCGCAGGTTGGTGTGAGGGCGCAGGTTGGTGTGAGGGAGAAGGTTGGTGTGAGAGCGCAGGTTGGTGTGTGGGCGAAGGTTGGTGTGAGGGTGAAGGTTGGTGTGAGGGAGAAGGTTGGTGTGTGGGCACAGGTTGGTGAGAGGGAGAAGGTTGGTGTGAAGGTGAAGGTTGGTGTGAGGGAGAAGGTTGGTGTGAAGGTGAAGGTTGGTGTGTGGGCGCAGGTTGCTGTGTGGGCGCAGGTTGGTGTGAGGGCGAAGGTTGGTGTGAGGGCGAAGGTTGGTGTGAGAGCGCAGGTTGGTATGAGGGAGAAGGTTGGTGTGAGGGTGAGGTTGGTGTGTGGGCGCTGGTTGGTGTGAGGGCGAAGGTTGGTGTGAGGGCGCAGGTTCTGTGAGGGAGAAGGTTGGTGTGAGAGCGCAGGATGGTGTGTGGGCGAAGGTTGGTGTGTGGGCACAGGTTGGTGAGAGGGAGAATGTTGGTGTGAGGGCGCAGGTTGGTGTTAGGGAGAAGGTTGGTGTGAGGGCGCAGGTTGGTGTGAGGGCGAAGGTTGGTGTGAGGGCGAAGGTTGGTGTGAGGAAGAAGGTTGGTGTGAGGGCGCAGGTTGGTGTGAGGGAGAAGGTTGTTGTGAGGGAGAAGGTTGGTGTGAGGGCGAAAGTTGGTGTGAGGGTGAAGGTTGGTGTGTGGATGAAGGTTGGTGTAAGGGAGAAGGATGGTGTGTGGGTGAAGGTTGGTATGAGGGTGAAGGTTGGTGTGAGGGAGAAGGATGGTGTGTGGGAGAAGGTTGGTATGAGGGTGAAGGTTGGTGTGTGGGTGAAGGTTGGTGTGTGGGCGAAGGTTGGTGTGAGACAGAAGGTTGGTGTGAGGGCGCAGGTTGGTGTGAGGGAGAAGGTTGTTGTGAGGGAGATGGTTGGTGTGAGGGCGAAGGTTGGTGTGAGGGTGAAGGTTGGTGTGAGGGAGAAGGTTGGTGTTTGGGTGAAGGTTGGTGTGAAGTTGAAGGTTGGTGTGAGGGAGAAGGTTGGTGTGTGGGTGTAGGTTGGTGTGTGGGTGAAGGTTGGTGTGAGGGAGAATGATGGTGTGTGGGTGAAGGTTAGTATGAGGGTGAAGGTTGGTGTGTGGGTGAAGGTTGGTGTGAGCGAGAAGGTTGTTTTGAGGGTGAAGGTTGGTGTGTGGGTGAAGGTTGGTGTGTGGGTGAAGGTTGATGTGTGGGAGAAGGTTAGTGTGTGGGTGAAGGTTGGATGTGGAGAAGGTTGGTGTGAGGGTGAAAGTTGGTGTGTGGGTGAAGGTTGGTGTGTGGGTGAAGGTTGATGTGTTGGTGAAGGTTTGTGTGAGGGCGCAGGTTGGTGTGAGGGCGAAGGTTGGTGTGAGGGCGCAGGTTGGTGTGAAGGTGAAGGTAGGTGTGAGGGAGAAGGTTGGTGTGTGGGTGAAGGTTGGTGTGAGGGCGATGGTTGGTGTGAGGGAGAAGGTTGGTGTGAGGGCGAAGGTTGGTGTGAGGGAGAAGGTTGGTGTGAGGGAGAAGGTTGGTGTGTGGGTGAAGGTTGGTGTGTGGGTGAAGGTTGGTGTGTGGGTGAAGGTTAGTGTGTGGGAGAAGGTTAGTGTGTAAGAGAAGGTTGGTGTGAGGGTGAAGGTTGATGTCTGGGAGAAGGTTGGTGTGAGGGAGAAGGTTGGTGTGTGGGAGAAGGTTGGTGTGAGGGTGAAGGTTGGTGTGTGGGTGAAGCTTGGTGTGAGGGCGAAGGATGGTGTGAAGTTGAATGTTGGTGTGTGGGTGAAGGTTGGTGTGTGGGAGAAGGTTGGTGTGTGGGTGAAGGTTGGTGTGAGGGAGAAGGTTGGTGTGAGGGTGAAGGTTGGTGTGAGGGAGAAGGTTGGTGTGTGGGTGAAGGTTGGTGTGTGGGTGAAGGTTGGTGTGTGGGTAAAGGTTGGTGTGTGGGCGAAGGATGGTGTGAGGGCGCAGGTTGGTGTGAGGGAGAAGGTTGGTGTGAGGGAGAAGGTTGGTGTGAGGGAGAAGGTTAGTGTGTGGGTGAAGGTTTGTGTGTGGGTGAAGGTTGTTGTGAGGGTGAAGGTTGGTGTAAGGGTGAAGGTTAGTGTGCAGGTGAAGGTTGGCGTGAGGGCGAAGGTTGGTGTGTGGGTGAAGGTTGGTGTGTGGGAGAAGGTTGGTGTGTGGGTGAAGGTTTGTGTGTGGGTGAAGGTTGGTGTGCAGGTGAAGGTTGGTGTGAGGGTGAAGGTTCGTGTGCAGGTGAAGGTTGGTGTGTGGGTGAAGGTTGGCGTGAGGGAGAAGGTTGGCGTGAGGGTGAAGGTTGGTGTGTGGGCGCAGGTTGGTGTGTCGTCGCAGGTTGGTGTGAGGGCGCTGGTTGGTGTGAGGGCGAAGGTTGGTGTGTGGGCGCAGGTTGGTGTGAGGGAGAAGGTTGGTGTGAGAGCGCAGGTTGGTGTGTGGGCGAAGGTTGGTGTGTGGGCACAGGTTGGTGAGAGGGAGAAGGTTGGTGTGAGGGCGCAGGTTGGTGTTAGGGAGAAGGTTGGTGTGAGTGAGAAAGTTGGTCTGAGGGCGCAGGTTGGTGTGAGGGCGAAGGTTGGTGTGGAGGTGAAGGTTTGTGTGAGGGAGAAGGTTGGTGTGTGGGTGAAGGTTGGTGTGATGTTGAAAGTTGGTGTGAGGGAGAAGGTTGGTGTGTGGGTGTAGGTTGGTGTGTGGGTGAAGGTTGGTGTGTGGGTGAAAGTTGGTGTGAGGGAGAAGGTTGTTGTGAGGGTGACGGTTGGTGTGTGGGTGAAGGTTGGTGTGTGGGAGAAGGTTGGTGTGTGGGAGAAGGTTGGATGTGGAGAAGGTTGGTGTGAGGGAGAAGGTTGTTGTGAGGGTGAAGGTTGGTGTGTGGGTGAAGGTTGATGTGTGGGAGAAGGTTGGTGTGTGGGAGAAGGTTGGTGTGTGGGTGAAGGTTGGATGTGGAGAAGGTTGGTGTGAGGGTGAAGGTTGGTGTGTGGGTGAAGGTTGGTGTGAGGGAGAAGGTTGGTGTGTGGGAGAAGGTTTGTGTGAGAGCGCAGGTTGGTGTGAGGGCGCAGGTTGGTGTGAGAGCACAGATTGGTGTGAGGGCGAAGGTTGGTGTGAAGGTGAAGGTTGGTGTGTGGGCGCAGGTTGGCGTGAGGGAGAAGGTTGGTGTGTGGGAGAAGGTTTGTGTGAGAGCGCAGGTTGGTGTGAGGGCGCAGGTTGGTGTGAGAGCACAGATTGGTGTGAGGGCGAAGGTTGGTGTGAAGGTGAAGGTTGGTGTGTGGGCGCAGGTTGGCGTGAGGGAGAAGGTTGGTGTGAGGGTGAAGGTTGGTGTGTGGGCGCAGGTTGGTGTGTGGCGCAGGTTGGTGTGAGGGCGAAGGTTGGTGTGAGGGCGCAGGTTGGTGTGAGGGAGAAGGTTGGTGTGAGGGTGAAGGTTGGTGTGTGGGCGCAGGTTGGTGTGTCGGCGCAGGTTGGTGTGAGGGCGCTGGTTGGTGTGAGGGCGAAGGTTGGTGTAAGGGCGCAGGTTGGTGTGAGGGAGAAGGTTGGTGTGAGAGCGCAGGTTGGTGTGTGGGCGAAGGTTGGTGTGAGGGAGAAAGATGGTGTGAGGGCGCAGGTTGGTGTTAGGGAGAAGGTTGGTGTGAGGGCGCAGGTTGGTGTTAGGGAGAAGGTTGGTGTGAGAGAGAAAGATGGTGTGAGGGCGCAGGTTGGTGTGAGGGCGATGATTGGTGTGAGGGAGAAGGTTGGTGTGAGGGCGCAGGTTGGTGTGAGGGAGAAGGTTGTTGTGAGGGAGAAGGTTGGTGTGAGGGCGAAGGTTGGTGTGAGGGCGAAGGTTGGTGTGAGGGAGAAGGTTGGTGTGAGGGCGCAGGTTGGTGTGAGGGAGAAGGTTGGTGTGAGGGCGCAGGTTGGTGTTAGGGAGAAGGTTGGTGTGAGGGCGAAGGTTGGTGTGAGGGCGAAGATTGGTGTGTGGGTGAAGGTTGGTGTGAGGGCGCAGGTTGGTGTGAGGGCGCAGGTTGGTGTGTGGGTGATGGTTGGTGGGTGGGTGTAGGTTGGTGTGTGGGTGATGGTTGGTGTGAGGGTGAAGGTTGGTGTGAGGGTGAAGGTTGGTGTGTGGGCGCAGGTTGGCGTGAGGGAGAAGGTTGGTGTGTGGGAGAAGGTTTGTGTGAGAGCGCAGGTTAGTGTGAGGGAGAAGGTTGGTGTGAGGGCGCAGGTTGGTGTGAGGGAGAAGGTTGGTGTGAGAGCGCAGGATGGTGTGTGGGCGAAGGTTGGTGTGTGGGCGCAGGTTGGCGTGAGGGAGAAGGTTGGTGTGTGGGAGAAGGTTTGTGTGAGAGCGCAGGTTAGTGTGAGGGAGAAGGTTGGTGTGAGGGCGCAGGTTGGTGTGAGGGAGAAGGTTGGTGTGAGAGCGCAGGATGGTGTGTGGGCGAAGGTTGGTGTGTGGGCGCAGGTTGGTGTTAGGGAGAAGGTTGGTGTGAGGGCGCAGGTTGGTGTGAGGGCGAAGGTTGGTGAGAGGGAGAATGTTGGTGTGAGGGCGCAGGTTGGTGTTAGGGAGAAGGTTGGTGTGAGGGCGAAGGTTGGTGTGAGGGCGAAGGTTGGTGTGAGGGCGAAGGTTGGTGTGAGGGCGAAGGTTGGTGTGAGGAAGAAGGTTGGTGTGAGGGCGCAGGTTGGTGTGAGGGAGAAGGTTGTTGTGAGGGAGAAGGTTGGTGTGAGGGCGAAAGTTGGTGTGAGGGTGAAGGTTGGTGTGTGGATGAAGGTTGGTGTGAGGGAGAAGGATGGTGTGTGGGTGAAGGTTGGTATGAGGGTGAAGGTTGGTGTGAGGGAGAAGGATGGTGTGTGGGTGAAGGTTGGTATGAGGGTGAAGGTTGGTGTGTGGGTGAAGGTTGGTGTGTGGGCGAAGGTTGGTGTGAGAGAGAAGGTTGGTGTGAGGGCGCAGGTTGGTGTGAGGGAGAAGGTTGTTGTGAGGGAGATGGTTGGTGTGAGTGCGAAGGTTGGTGTGAGGGTGAAGGTTGGAGTGAGGGAGAAGGTTGGTGTTTGGGTGAAGGTTGGTGTGAAGTTGAAGGTTGGTGTGAGGGAGAAGGTTGGTGTGTGGGTGTAGGTTGGTGTGTGGGTGAAGGTTGGTGTGAGGGAGAATGATGGTGTGTGGGTGAAGGTTGGTATGAGGGTGAAGGTTGGTGTGTGGGTGAAGGTTGGTGTGAGGGAGAAGGTTGTTGTGAGGGTGAAGGTTGGTGTGTGGGTGAAGGTTGGTGTGAGGGCGAAGGTTGGTGTGAGGGCGAAGGTTGGTGTGAGGGAGAAGGTTGGTGTGAGGGCGCAGGTTGGTGTGAGGGAGAAGGTTGGTGTGAGGGCGCAGGTTGGTGTTAGGGAGAAGGTTGGTGTGAGGGCGAAGGTTGGTGTGAGGGCGAAGATTGGTGTGTGGGTGAAGGTTGGTGTGAGGGCGCAGGTTGGTGTGAGGGCGCAGGTTGGTGTGTGGGTGATGGTTGGTGGGTGGGTGTAGGTTGGTGTGTGGGTGATGGTTGGTGTGAGGGTGAAGGTTGGTGTGAGGGTGAAGGTTGGTGTGTGGGCGCAGGTTGGCGTGAGGGAGAAGGTTGGTGTGTGGGAGAAGGTTTGTGTGAGAGCGCAGGTTAGTGTGAGGGAGAAGGTTGGTGTGAGGGCGCAGGTTGGTGTGAGGGAGAAGGTTGGTGTGAGAGCGCAGGATGGTGTGTGGGCGAAGGTTGGTGTGTGGGCGCAGGTTGGTGTTAGGGAGAAGGTTGGTGTGAGGGCGCAGGTTGGTGTGAGGGCGAAGGTTGGTGAGAGGGAGAATGTTGGTGTGAGGGCGCAGGTTGGTGTTAGGGAGAAGGTTGGTGTGAGGGCGAAGGTTGGTGTGAGGGCGAAGGTTGGTGTGAGGGCGAAGGTTGGTGTGAGGGCGAAGGTTTGTGTGAGGAAGAAGGTTGGTGTGAGGGCGCAGGTTGGTGTGAGGGAGAAGGTTGTTGTGAGGGAGAAGGTTGGTGTGAGGGCGAAAGTTGGTGTGAGGGTGAAGGTTGGTGTGTGGATGAAGGTTGGTGTGAGGGAGAAGGATGGTGTGTGGGTGAAGGTTGGTATGAGGGTGAAGGTTGGTGTGAGGGAGAAGGATGGTGTGTGGGTGAAGGTTGGTATGAGGGTGAAGGTTGGTGTGTGGGTGAAGGTTGGTGTGTGGGCGAAGGTTGGTGTGAGAGAGAAGGTTGGTGTGAGGGCGCAGGTTGGTGTGAGGGAGAAGGTTGTTGTGAGGGAGATGGTTGGTGTGAGTGCGAAGGTTGGTGTGAGGGTGAAGGTTGGAGTGAGGGAGAAGGTTGGTGTTTGGGTGAAGGTTGGTGTGAAGTTGAAGGTTGGTGTGAGGGAGAAGGTTGGTGTGTGGGTGTAGGTTGGTGTGTGGGTGAAGGTTGGTGTGAGGGAGAATGATGGTGTGTGGGTGAAGGTTGGTATGAGGGTGAAGGTTGGTGTGTGGGTGAAGGTTGGTGTGAGGGAGAAGGTTGTTGTGAGGGTGAAGGTTGGTGTGTGGGTGAAGGTTGGTGTGAGGGCGAAGGTTGGTGTGAGGGCGAAGGTTGGTGTGAGGGAGAAGGTTGGTGTGAGGGCGCAGGTTGGTGTGAGGGAGAAGGTTGGTGTGAGGGCGCAGGTTGGTGTTAGGGAGAAGGTTGGTGTGAGGGCGAAGGTTGGTGTGAGGGCGAAGATTGGTGTGTGGGTGAAGGTTGGTGTGAGGGCGCAGGTTGGTGTGAGGGCGCAGGTTGGTGTGTGGGTGATGGTTGGTGGGTGGGTGTAGGTTGGTGTGTGGGTGATGGTTGGTGTGAGGGTGAAGGTTGGTGTGAGGGTGAAGGTTGGTGTGTGGGCGCAGGTTGGCGTGAGGGAGAAGGTTGGTGTGTGGGAGAAGGTTTGTGTGAGAGCGCAGGTTAGTGTGAGGGAGAAGGTTGGTGTGAGGGCGCAGGTTGGTGTGAGGGAGAAGGTTGGTGTGAGAGCGCAGGATGGTGTGTGGGCGAAGGTTGGTGTGTGGGCGCAGGTTGGTGTTAGGGAGAAGGTTGGTGTGAGGGCGCAGGTTGGTGTGAGGGCGAAGGTTGGTGAGAGGGAGAATGTTGGTGTGAGGGCGCAGGTTGGTGTTAGGGAGAAGGTTGGTGTGAGGGCGAAGGTTGGTGTGAGGGCGAAGGTTGGTGTGAGGGCGAAGGTTGGTGTGAGGGCGAAGGTTTGTGTGAGGAAGAAGGTTGGTGTGAGGGCGCAGGTTGGTGTGAGGGAGAAGGTTGTTGTGAGGGAGAAGGTTGGTGTGAGGGCGAAAGTTGGTGTGAGGGTGAAGGTTGGTGTGTGGATGAAGGTTGGTGTGAGGGAGAAGGATGGTGTGTGGGTGAAGGTTGGTATGAGGGTGAAGGTTGGTGTGAGGGAGAAGGATGGTGTGTGGGTGAAGGTTGGTATGAGGGTGAAGGTTGGTGTGTGGGTGAAGGTTGGTGTGTGGGCGAAGGTTGGTGTGAGAGAGAAGGTTGGTGTGAGGGCGCAGGTTGGTGTGAGGGAGAAGGTTGTTGTGAGGGAGATGGTTGGTGTGAGTGCGAAGGTTGGTGTGAGGGTGAAGGTTGGAGTGAGGGAGAAGGTTGGTGTTTGGGTGAAGGTTGGTGTGAAGTTGAAGGTTGGTGTGAGGGAGAAGGTTGGTGTGTGGGTGTAGGTTGGTGTGTGGGTGAAGGTTGGTGTGAGGGAGAATGATGGTGTGTGGGTGAAGGTTGGTATGAGGGTGAAGGTTGGTGTGTGGGTGAAGGTTGGTGTGAGGGAGAAGGTTGTTGTGAGGGTGAAGGTTGGTGTGTGGGTGAAGGTTGGTGTGTGGGTGAAGGTTGATGTGTGGGAGAAGGTTTGTGTGTGGGTGAAGGTTGGATGTGGAGAAGGTTGGTGTGAGGGTGAAAGTTGGTGTGTGAGTGAAGGTTGGTGTGTGGGTGAAGGTTGATGTGTTGGTGAAGGTTTGTGTGAGGGCGCAGGTTGGTGTGAGGGCGAAGGTTGGTGTGAGGGCGCAGGTTGGTGTGAAGGTGAAGGTTGGTGTGAGGGAGAAGGTTGGTGTGTGGGTGAAGGTTGGTGTGAGGGCGAAGGTTGGTGTGAGGGAGAAGGTTGGTGTGAGGGAGAAGGTTGGTGTGTAGGTGAAGGTTGGTGTGAGGGCGAAGGTTGGTGTGAGGGAGAAGGGTGGTGTGAGGGAGAAGGTTGGTGAGTGGGAGATGGTTGGTGTGTGGGAGAAGGTTTGTGTGAGGGCGCAGGTTGGTGTGAGGGCGCAGGTTGGTGTGAGGGCGCAGGTTGGTGTGAGGGCGCAGGTTGGTGTGTAGGAGAAGGTTGGTGTGAAGGTGAAGGTTGGTGAGTGGGCGCAGGTTGGTGTGTCGGCGCAGGTTGGTGTGAGGGCGCAGGTTGGTGTGAGGGAGAAGGTTGGTGTGAGAGCGCAGGTTGGTGTGTGGGCGAAGGTTGGTGTGTGGGCACAGGTTGGTGAGAGGGAGAAGGTTGGTGTGAAGGTAAAGGTTGGTGTGAGGGAGAAGGTTGGTGTGAGGGCGAAGGTTGGTGTGAGGGCGCAGGTTGGTATGAGGGAGAAGGTTGGTGTGAGGGTGAAGGTTGGTGTGAGGGCGCAGGTTGGTGTGAGGGAGAAGGTTGTTGTGAGGGAGAAGGTTGGTGTGAGGGCGAAGGTTGGTGTGAGGGCGAAGGTTGGTGTGAGGGAGAAGGTTGGTGTGAGGGCGCAGGTTGGTGTGAGGGAGAAGGTTGGTGTGAGGGCGCAGGTTGGTGTTAGGGAGAAGGTTGGTGTGAGGGCGAAGGTTGGTGTGAGGGCGAAGATTGGTGTGTGGGTGAAGGTTGGTGTGAGGGCGCAGGTTGGTGTGAGGGCGCAGGTTGGTGTGTGGGTGATGGTTGGTGGGTGGGTGTAGGTTGGTGTGTGGGTGATGGTTGGTGTGAGGGTGAAGGTTGGTGTGAGGGTGAAGGTTGGTGTGAGGGAGAAGGTTGGTGTGTGGGAGAAGGTTTGTGTGAGAGCGCAGGTTAGTGTGAGGGAGAAGGTTGGTGTGAGGGCGCAGGTTGGTGTGAGGGAGAAGGTTGGTGTGAGAGCGCAGGATGGTGTGTGGGCGAAGGTTGGTGTGTGGGCGCAGGTTGGTGTTAGGGAGAAGGTTGGTGTGAGGGCGCAGGTTGGTGTGAGGGCGAAGGTTGGTGAGAGGGAGAATGTTGGTGTGAGGGCGCAGGTTGGTGTTAGGGAGAAGGTTGGTGTGAGGGCGCAGGTTGGTGTGAGGGCGAAGGTTGGTGTGAGGGCGAAGGTTGGTGTGAGGAAGAAGGTTGGTGTGAGGGCGCAGGTTGGTGTGAGGGAGAAGGTTGTTGTGAGGGAGAAGGTTGGTGTGAGGGCGAAAGTTGGTGTGAGGGTGAAGGTTGGTGTGTGGATGAAGGTTGGTGTGAGGGAGAAGGATGGTGTGTGGGTGAAGCTTGGTATGAGGGTGAAGGTTGGTGTGAGGGAGAAGGATGGTGTGTGGGTGAAGGTTGGTATGAGGGTGAAGGTTGGTGTGTGGGTGAAGGTTGGTGTGTGGGCGAAGGTTGGTGTGAGAGAGAAGGTTGGTGTGAGGGCGCAGGTTGGTATGAGGGAGAAGGTTGGTGTGAGGGTGAAGGTTGGTGTGTGGGCGCTGGTTGGTGTGAGGGCGAAGGTTGGTGTGAGGGCGCAGGTTGGTGTGAGGGAGAAGGTTGGTGTGAGAGCGCAGGATGGTGTGTGGGCGAAGGTTGGTGTGTGGGCACAGGTTGGTGAGAGGGAGAATGTTGGTGTGAGGGCGCAGGTTGGTGTTAGGGAGAAGGTTGGTGTGAGGGCGCAGGTTGGTGTGAGGGCGAAGGTTGGTGTGAGGGCGAAGGTTGGTGTGAGGAAGAAGGTTGGTGTGAGGGCGCAGGTTGGTGTGAGGGAGAAGGTTGTTGTGAGGGAGAAGGTTGGTGTGAGGGCGAAAGTTGGTGTGAGGGTGAAGGTTGGTGTGTGGATGAAGGTTGGTGTGAGGGAGAAGGATGGTGTGTGGGTGAAGGTTGGTATGAGGGTGAAGGTTGGTGTGAGGGAGAAGGATGGTGTGTGGATGAAGGTTGGTATGAGGGTGAAGGTTGGTGTGTGGGTGAAGGTTGTTGTGAGGGTGAAGGTTGGTGTGTGGGTGAAGGTTGGTGTGTGGGTGAAGGTTGATGTGTGGGAGAAGGTTAGTGTGTGGGTGAAGGTTGGATGTGGAGAAGGTTGGTGTGAGGGTGAAAGTTGGTGTGTGGGTGAAGGTTGGTGTGTGGGTGAAGGTTGATGTGTTGATGAAGGTTTGTGTGAGGGCGCAGGTTGGTGTGAAGGCGAAGGTTGGTGTGAGGGCGCAGGTTGGTGTGAAGGCGAAGGTTGGTGTGAGGGCGCAGGTTGGTGTGAAGGTGAAGGTTGGTGTGAGGGAGAAGGTTGGTGTGTGGGTGAAGGTTGGTGTGAGGGCGAAGGTTGGTGTGAGGGAGAAGGTTGGTGTGAGGGAGAAGGTTGGTGTGTAGGTGAAGGTTGGTGTGAGGGCGAAGGTTGGTGTGAGGGAGAAGGTTGGTGTGAGGGAGAAGGTTGGTGTGTGGGTGAAGGTTGGTGTGTGGGTGAAGGTTGGTGTGTGGGTGAAGGTTAGTGTGTGGGAGAAGGTTAGTGTGTGGGAGAAGGTTGGTGTGAGGGTGAAGGTTGATGTCTGGGAGAAGGTTGGTGTGAGGGAAAAGGTTGGTGTGTGGGAGAAGGTTGGTGTGAGGGTGAAGGTTGGTGTGTGGGTGAAGGTTGGTGTGAGGGCGAAGGATGGTGTGAAGTTGAATGTTGGTGTGTGGGTGAAGGTTGGTGTGTGGGAGAAGGTTGGTGTGTGGGTGAAGGTTGGTGTCAGGGAGAAGGTTGGTGTGAGGGTGAAGGTTGGTGTGAGGGAGAAGGTTGGTGTGTGGGTGAAGGTTGGTGTGTGGGTGAAGGTTGGTGTGTGGGTAAAGGTTGGTGTGTGGGCGAAGGATGGTGTGAGGGCGCAGGTTGGTGTGAGGGAGAAGGTTGGTGTGAGGGAGAAGGTTGGTGTGAGGGAGAAGGTTAGTGTGTGGGTGAAGGTTGGTGTGTGGGTGAAGGTTGTTGTGAGGGTAAAGGTTGGTGTAAGGGTGAAGGTTAGTGTGCAGGTGAAGGTTGGTGTGAGGGCGAAGGTTGGTGTGTGGGTGAAGGTTGGTGTGTGGGAGAAGGTTGGTGTGAGGGAGAAGGTTGGTGTGAGGGAGAAGGTTGGTGTGTAGGTGAAGGTTGGTGTGAGGGCGAAGGTTGGTGTGAGGGAGAAGGGTGGTGTGAGGGAGAAGGTTGGTGAGTGGGAGAAGGTTGGTGTGTGGGAGAAGGTTTGTGTGAGGGCGCAGGTTGGTGTGAGGGCGCAGGTTGGTGTGAGGGCGCAGGTTGGTGTGAGGGCGCAGGTTGGTGTGAGGGAGAAGGTTGGTGTGAAGGTGAAGGTTGGTGTGTGGGCACAGGTTGGTGTGTCGGCGCAGGTTGGTGTGAGGGCGCAGGTTGGTGTGAGGGAGAAGGTTGGTGTGAGAGCGCAGGTTGGTGTGTTGGCGAAGGTTGGTGTGAGGGTGAAGGTTGGTGTGAGGGAGAAGGTTGGTGTGTGGGCACAGGTTGGTGAGAGGGAGAAGGTTGGTGTGAAGGTGAAGGTTGGTGTGAGGGAGAAGGTTGGTGTGAGGGTGAAGGTTGGTGTGTGGGCGAAGGTTGGTGTGAGGGCGAAGGTTGGTGTGAGAGCGCAGGTTGGTATGAGGGAGAAGGTTGGTGTGAGGGTGAGGTTGGTGTGTGGGCGCTGGTTGGTGTGAGGGCGAAGGTTGGTGTGAGGGCGCTGGTTGCTGTGAGGGAGAAGGTTGGTGTGAGAGCGCAGGATAGTGTGTGGGCGAAAGTTTGTGTGTGGGCACAGGTTGGTGAGAGGGAGAATGTTGGTGTGAGGGCGCAGGTTGGTGTTAGGGAGAAGGTTGGTGTGAGGGCGCAGGTTGGTGTGAGGGCGAAGGTTGGTGTGAGGGCGAAGGTTGGTGTGAGGAAGAAGGTTGGTGTGAGGGCGCAGGTTGGTGTGAGGGAGAAGGTTGTTGTGAGGGAGAAGGTTGGTGTGAGGGCGAAAGTTGGTGTGAGGGTGAAGGTTGGTGTGTGGATGAAGGTTGGTGTGAGGGAGAAGGATGGTGTGTGGGTGAAGGTTGGTATGAGGGTGAAGGTTGGTGTGAGGGAGAAGGATGGTGTGTGGGTGAAGGTTGGTATGAGGGTGAAGGTTGGTGTGTGGGTGATGGTTGGTGTGTGGGCGAAGGTTGGTGTGAGACAGAAGGTTGGTGTGAGGGCGCAGGTTGGTGTGAGGGAGAAGGTTGTTGTGAGGGAGATGGTTGGTGTGAGGGCGAAGGTTGGTGTGAGGGTGAAGGTTGGTGTGAGGGAGAAGGTTGATGTTTGGGTGAAGGTTGGTGTGAAGTTGAAGGTTGGTGTGAGGGAGAAGGTTGGTGTGTGGGTGTAGGTTGGTGTGTGGGTGAAGGTTGGTGTGAGGGAGAATGATGGTGTGTGGGTGAAGGTTAGTATGAGGGTGAAGGTTGGTGTGTGGGTGAAGGTTGGTGTGAGGGAGAAGGTTGTTGTGAGGGTGAAGGTTGGTGTGTGGGTGAAGGTTGGTGTGTGGGTGAAGGTTGATGTGTGGGAGAAGGTTAGTGTGTGGTGTTACGGTGCCCTCTCCTATTTCTTTCGTTTGCCGGCTTTAAGAGTCATATCAGCTCTCCCTACTGATTCTCTGAGGTTCAGGGAGTCGAATGATATATGTGGCGACCAGACCGGCTGCCATTTAATAGAAGGTGGTTATATTATAAGTTGTAAATAAAGGAAAATTGGCGCCCTGTTATAAAATGAAACAGTATCCCCTGCGGCAGATATGACCTTTTGGAAGGGAGACAAGCCGATCGCGGATTGGCCGACGTGGTCGCGGGCGACAAATCAGGGCCCGCCATGACGTCACCGAGTGCCCCGGGCGGCGCCAACGTCAGAGTTGTACTGACCGTGGAAGCGACAGGACGCGCCTCGGTCTGCTCTCAAAGATTGGAGGCTCTGCAAGCCTTGTTCAGTGGATTGAGCTGGCCTTCGCTGCCCCTCACAGTCATTGGAGACCCTGCGCTTCTGGGAAGCCAAAGAGGAACCAAGTTCAGTGAGCAGAGAAGTGCCAAACTTGGAAAACAGTCGGCGACGACGCTGGGCGGCGCCGCTGGCTGGACGTTGAGGTCTGAAGGGTGGGCGAGCAAGCCCTGCTGTGACTGGGGTCACATCCACTGAGAATCTTGGAAGGACGACACAGTGCCTAGGACAAGGAGCGACGCCCTGTGGGAGAGGCGAGTGTGGGGAAAAATAGTGATTAGCTCAGCGCCCATCGATGAACCAGGATTGGGGCAGCTGAATCTCAGGGATTGGAACGGCGACGACGCGAAGGCTTCACGACACCTGAGGACCTGTGGAACGCCCTGGATCGTCGAGGATCGACCCAAGGAAGCGTGGGAACCTCACACCATCGAGGGACAGGCGTCGTGAGCCAGGAGTGTAAGGTAGATCATTTTTCCCTCCCATTACCCCTTGTATGAGTAGGCTAGTTAGGCCACAATATTTACTCGTGTATGTGGCAGCAAGACTTTATTACTTTAATAGTAGAGTAGGCTGCAAAGCAGCTTGTGTCCAGGACTGTCAGAGAGGACAGTGTGTATGGACGGCAGGACAGTGAAGAAGAGGTGCCGACGTGGTGAAGAGGCCCTCCTGTGAGAGTGTGAGACTCCTGTCTTCCTGCCCAGTTGAAGGAGAGTTGGAGGTCGTGGAAGAAGAGGCTGACGATCTCCAGACTCATCATCCATATTCCATATTCATGTATTACTTGTGATTGTGTGTGTGTGTTCATGTAATTTGCGTCAGTAAATCCACACATTTTATTACTGTGTTTGAGTGTGCCTCCATTTGTGATATTTCTCTATGAGCATACATTTCTGGCTACAAACGATATATGATACACCCACTGAACTGCATTGCTGGGGTGCAGATATAATAACCCAGCTGGCGACCTTGCTAAGAGGAAGATAGAGAAGACAGGCGGGAAAGGAGTTCCTGCAACCCTTTTGTCTGGCAGGCAAGACTCAGGGAGGTTATGGTTACAGGTAAGCCTGAGTCTTCCTTCACTCCCCCATGGGTCTAGGCCGGAACTGTTTACAGCAGTTTCCCCGTGGTTGACTGAAGGGCTTCCAGGGTGAATCAGTGGCACCCCTTTGTGGTGGAAGCAAAGACCTGCGGAGGTGGGCATTGTTGGTCCTATCTTGTGTGACCAAGGAGACTCCGGTGAATCCAGGGAGTCGGAGGGGCTGAGTATATGGGCCTTTTGAGCCCCAAGCAGCCGAGTGTTAGCAGAGCCCCGGACCGCCCACCCCCACGTGACAAGAGAACTGGCGACCTCGCCAGGATTCGAACCCCAGTAGCCAAGGACGGGGAACTTCGCCAGGAAGCGTGGATCAAGCTACAGTGTGGCCCAAATTTCAAGACAAGTGTTGCCAGGGTACTAATACAGTGTGGCCAGTGAATTCGGTGGTACTGTTACTCAACCGGCTAAGGGACTGAAACGGTGAAATTAGTGCCTACTAACTTGTCTGTGCTGTCGTGTATGCTCAATGATATAGAGATGGAGGAAGACAAAGTAAAGAAATTTATTGACACAAGGGACGAGAGAATTTTGGAAGAGTGTACCAAGGCCCAGCTCCAACAAGTGGCAAACCACTTTGGGATCAGGTTGAGGACGACTAAGGTAGCGGAGCGAAGGATAGAGATCATGGCACAGCTCACAGCTCGAGAGGGAGCGACGGGAGAGGAGCCATCTCAAGAGGAGCCGTCCCGAGGAGAGCCGTCGCAAGGTGAACCGTCCCGACTAGGGCCACCCCAAGCGCCTACCAGTGTGGAGAGAATTCACAGTGAACATGGGAGCAGTGGAAGGTCCAGCTGTAGTAAGAGGAGCCTGCAACTGGAAATAATGAAGATGCAACTGGAAGCCCAGCTGCGACGAGAGGAAAGAGAAGCGCAAATGCAGCGAGAGGAACGTGCAGCTGAGCTGCAGCGAGAGGAACGTGCAGCTGAGCTGCAGCGAGGTGAGCGAGAAGCACGGCTGCAGCTGCAGCGAGAGGAGCGAGAAGCTCGGCTGCAGCGAGAAGAAGGAGAGAGACAACTGCGACTGGAGGAGATAAAGGCAAAGAAAGAAGTCGAATTGCGTCGCGTTGAACGTGGTCTGCCCTCACTACCTGCACGGCGGGATGACCTCAAGGTAAGGGAACGTGACTTACCTACGTTCGAACCACAAGAAGCTGAGGCGTTCTTCGAACACTTTGAACGGATAGCAACTCTGAAGGAGTGGCCGGAAGATGATTGGGCTGCTCTGGTCCAGGGCAGGTTGACTGGAGAGGCCCGGGAAGCCTATAACATGCTGGACCTAGAGGAGTGTACTAGTTATGACGCGATTAAGAATGCGGTTCTCCACTCATTCCGGCTGACTCCGGAGATGTACCGGAAGCGGTTCAGAGAGTGTACAAGAGCGTCGGGAAAGACTTACGCCGAGACCGCCAGGGATATGGAACGGAAATTCCTACGATGGTTGAAGGCGGAGGAAGCGGAGTCGGTGGATGATGTTAAACGACTGATAGTGATGGAGAAGTTCATGTCGGTGCTCCATCCTGAGTTGCGAGTAAGGGTGAGAGAAGCAGGTATTAAGGACCTGAAGGCTGCAGCGGATCGAGCCGACATGCTGGAGGAGGCACTACATATCAGGAGGGAGGGGCCGCCCAGACACTCGCCTTACCCCAGGTCGGGAGGGAACCTTAGGAGTTCAGGAGGAGCGAGGACGGGTGGGGACTCTCCCAAGAGTAGTGTGCCCGATGAAGTGACGCGGTTCAAGAGCTCAAGAGACGCGGGGAGGAAGCCCCAAGCTGTGAGCAGTGGACCTAACTCGGGAGCAAATGCTGCAGTCCCGGACACGACGACAGGGAGTCCAAGGAGGACCCAGGGGACGTCTGCAAGTGGTACCGCCAGAGGGACTGGCGAGTGGCCGCCCAGGGGAGGTGGCCGATGCTACAACTGTGGTGTGAGAGGACATTATGCCCGCGAGTGTGAGGAGCACCAAAGGAATGTAGGATTAATGTTGGAAGAGGAGAGAGTGTTTGTTCACACCCCATATTATAGTGGACCCAACGTGAATGGTTGGGAAATGAAGTTGGGTGAACATCCCTTCGTTTTCGGGGCCAACGTGAAGTTTGGAAAGTCAGACCCAGTGGAGGTTGCCGTGCTTCGAGATACGGGTGCTGACATAAGTATGGTGACCAGGAGTATTCTCCCCAAGGAATTTAATGATTCACCTGTGGGAGTGGTGAGGATACGCAGTGTGGGGGAGGAATACAGGTTGCCACTTCACGAAGTACAGCTGGTTGCCGACTGCGGAGTCGAGAAAGCTATAGTAGCTGTAGCCCCTAAGTTACCCCTAGAGCATGTACAGATGGTGCTGGGTAATGACCTCGGAGGAGGCAGGATACAACCCGATTGGGCCAGGAGTGCCTATGTTGCAAGCAGCGGTACAACCCTGCCAGGTGAGGTATCGGTCGTTCCAGATGGTGGTGAGGAAGCCGACTTTGCCAGGGAAAACGTCGCCAGAGACGACGACAACGAGGGCGAGAGTGCAGAGAGGTCGTCGGAGGTTGTGGAAAACCCCGACGGGGACCTCCGACTAAGCCTGATGATGCGTGTGGAGGAGTGGCGAGGAGCAGCTGTACAAACGCCTGGGGCGGTGAGGAGGCTGCAGACCGCACTCCCTCCATACAGAAACGTGAATAAAGTAAGCTCAGTGGATGAGCGAACGGCAGTGAGGGGCAGAGTGGAGGAACCACGACGCAGTGCACCCTATGCCGGCCAGATGAATAGTGGTAGGTGCAAGATGAACCACCGTGGTGAGGTGAGCCACAGGGAGGCGGAAGAGCCCAACCACGAACCGAAGAAGACGTCTGCAGGGAAGAGAATCTCATGGAGGAGTGAAGATGTTCGTCGGGAACGAAGGAGCGAGTGGTATAGGAAAGGCAATACGAAGAAAGCAGGGAATAGGTACACCCAGGGTAGGCGCCAGCCTAACCAGAGGGGCATTGGGCCATCGCAAAAGCCTAGTGTGGAAGAGAGGAAGCTGCTGGATGGAGTACAGGTTACAAGTGCCACTGTGAGGAGACAACGCACCTATGGGAGAAGAGAAACCGAGAAGAGAGAAGATTGGCGAAGAGGAGATCATAAGAGGAAACATGGAGTACCTGTAGGACGCAGTGGAAATGCAAGACGATCTCGGAGTGCACGACGCGGTGGAGGCGCTGCATGCACTGAATCTTACAGTGGTAACGAGCCGTGGGAGTACACTCGTAGCCACGGAGAGAGGATTTCTTGTAGGTGTTCAGGGAACACCCATCACACCCGGTCCTATGCGAGGTGGAGATATAATGAGACAAGTGACTGGCAAGGTGGAACGAGCCACATCGCCAACTGGAGGAGTGACACTTCAGGAACGGAGGGAGCAAGAGTATAGATGGCCCTCTTGAGTGCTGCTCTTCCGATATGACTCTTATTTTAAGGGGAGGGGTATGTTACGGTGCCCTCTCCTATTTCTTTCGTTTGCCGGCTTTAAGAGTCATATCAGCTCTCCCTACTGATTCTCTGAGGTTCAGGGAGTCGAATGATATATGTGGCGACCAGACCGGCTGCCATTTAATAGAAGGTGGTTATATTATAAGTTGTAAATAAAGGAAAATTGGCGCCCTGTTATAAAATGAAACAGTATCCCCTGCGGCAGATATGACCTTTTGGAAGGGAGACAAGCCGATCGCGGATTGGCCGACGTGGTCGCGGGCGACAAATCAGGGCCCGCCATGACGTCACCGAGTGCCCCGGGCGGCGCCAACGTCAGAGTTGTACTGACCGTGGAAGCGACAGGACGCGCCTCGGTCTGCTCTCAAAGATTGGAGGCTCTGCAAGCCTTGTTCAGTGGATTGAGCTGGCCTTCGCTGCCCCTCACAGTCATTGGAGACCCTGCGCTTCTGGGAAGCCAAAGAGGAACCAAGTTCAGTGAGCAGAGAAGTGCCAAACTTGGAAAACAGTCGGCGACGACGCTGGGCGGCGCCGCTGGCTGGACGTTGAGGTCTGAAGGGTGGGCGAGCAAGCCCTGCTGTGACTGGGGTCACATCCACTGAGAATCTTGGAAGGACGACACAGTGCCTAGGACAAGGAGCGACGCCCTGTGGGAGAGGCGAGTGTGGGGAAAAATAGTGATTAGCTCAGCGCCCATCGATGAACCAGGATTGGGGCAGCTGAATCTCAGGGATTGGAACGGCGACGACGCGAAGGCTTCACGACACCTGAGGACCTGTGGAACGCCCTGGATCGTCGAGGATCGACCCAAGGAAGCGTGGGAACCTCACACCATCGAGGGACAGGCGTCGTGAGCCAGGAGTGTAAGGTAGATCATTTTTCCCTCCCATTACCCCTTGTATGAGTAGGCTAGTTAGGCCACAATATTTACTCGTGTATGTGGCAGCAAGACTTTATTACTTTAATAGTAGAGTAGGCTGCAAAGCAGCTTGTGTCCAGGACTGTCAGAGAGGACAGTGTGTATGGACGGCAGGACAGTGAAGAAGAGGTGCCGACGTGGTGAAGAGGCCCTCCTGTGAGAGTGTGAGACTCCTGTCTTCCTGCCCAGTTGAAGGAGAGTTGGAGGTCGTGGAAGAAGAGGCTGACGATCTCCAGACTCATCATCCATATTCCATATTCATGTATTACTTGTGATTGTGTGTGTGTGTTCATGTAATTTGCGTCAGTAAATCCACACATTTTATTACTGTGTTTGAGTGTGCCTCCATTTGTGATATTTCTCTATGAGCATACATTTCTGGCTACAAACGATATATGATACACCCACTGAACTGCATTGCTGGGGTGCAGATATAATAACCCAGCTGGCGACCTTGCTAAGAGGAAGATAGAGAAGACAGGCGGGAAAGGAGTTCCTGCAACCTTTTTGTCTGGCAGGCAAGACTCAGGGAGGTTATGGTTACAGGTAAGCCTGAGTCTTCCTTCACTCCCCCATGGGTCTAGGCCGGAACTGTTTACAGCAGTTTCCCCGTGGTTGACTGAAGGGCTTCCAGGGTGAATCAGTGGCACCCCTTTGTGGTGGAAGCAAAGACCTGCGGAGGTGGGCATTGTTGGTCCTATCTTGTGTGACCAAGGAGACTCCGGTGAATCCAGGGAGTCGGAGGGGCTGAGTATATGGGCCTTTTGAGCCCCAAGCAGCCGAGTGTTAGCAGAGCCCCGGACCGCCCACCCCCACGTGACAGTGGGTGAAGGTTGGATGTGGAGAAGGTTGGTGTGAGGGTGAAAGTTGGTGTGTGGGTGAAGGTTGGTGTGTGGGTGAAGGTTGATGTGTTGGTGAAGGTTTGTGTGAGGGCGCAGGTTGGTGTGAGGGCGAAGGTTGGTGTGAGGGCGCAGGTTGGTGTGAAGGTGAAGGTAGGTGTGAGGGAGAAGGTTGGTGTGTGGGTGAAGGTTGGTGTGAGGGCGAAGGTTGGTGTGAGGGAGAAGGTTGGTGTGAGGGAGAAGGTTGGTGTGTAGGTGAAGGTTGGTGTGAGGGCGAAGGTTGGAGTGAGGGAGAAGGTTGGTGTGAGGGAGAAGGTTGGTGTGTGGGTGAAGGTTGGTGTGTGGGTGAAGGTTGGTGTGTGGGTGAAGGTTAGTGTGTGGGAGAAGGTTAGTGTGTAAGAGAAGGTTGGTGTGAGGGTGAAGGTTGATGTCTGGGAGAAGGTTGGTGTGAGGGAGAAGGTTGGTGTGTGGGAGAAGGTTGGTGTGAGGGTGAAGGTTGGTGTGTGGGTGAAGCTTGGTGTGAGGGCGAAGGATGGTGTGAAGTTGAATGTTGGTGTGTGGGTGAAGGTTGGTGTGTGGGAGAAGGTTGGTGTGTGGGTGAAGGTTGGTGTGAGGGAGAAGGTTGGTGTGAGGGTGAAGGTTGGTGTGAGGGAGAAGGTTGGTGTGTGGGTGATGGTTGGTGTGTGGGAGAAGGTTGGTGTGTGGGTAAAGGTTGGTGTGTGGGCGAAGGATGGTGTGAGGGCGCAGGTTGGTGTGAGGGAGAAGGTTGGTGTGAGGGAGAAGGTTGGTGTGAGGGAGAAGGTTAGTGTGTGGGTGAAGGTTGGTGTGTGGGTGAAGGTTGTTGTGAGGGTGAAGGTTGGTGTAAGGGTGAAGGTTAGTGTGCAGGTGAAGGTTGGCGTGAGGGCGAAGGTTGGTGTGTGGGTGAAGGTTGGTGTGTGGGAGAAGGTTGGTGTGTGGGTGAAGGTTTGTGTGTGGGTGAAGGTTGGTGTGCAGGTGAAGGTTGGTGTGAGGGTGAAGGTTGGTGTAAGGGTGAAGGTTGGTTTGTGGGTGAAGGTTGGTGTGTGGGTGAAGGTTGGTGTGTGGGTGAAGGTTGGTGTGTGGGTGAAGGTTGGTGTGAGGGAGAAGGTTGGTAAGTGGGAGAAGGTTTGTGTGAGGGCGCAGGTTGGTGTTAGGGCGCAGGTTGGTGTGAGGGCGCAGGTTGGTGTGAGAGCGCAGATTGGTGTGAGGGCGAAGGTTGGTGTGAAGGTGAAGGTTGGTGTGTGGGCGCAGGTTGGCGTGAGGGAGAAGGTTGGCGTGAGGGTGAAGGTTGGTGTGTGGGCGCAGGTTGGTGTGTCGTCGCAGGTTGGTGTGAGGGCGCTGGTTGGTGTGAGGGCGAAGGTTGGTGTGTGGGCGCAGGTTGGTGTGAGGGAGAAGGTTGGTGTGAGAGCGCAGGTTGGTGTGTGGGCGAAGGTTGGTGTGTGGGCACAGGTTGGTGAGAGGGAGAAGGTTGGTGTGAGGGCGCAGGTTGGTGTTAGGGAGAAGGTTGGTGTGAGGGAGAAAGTTGGTCTGAGGGCGCAGGTTGGTGTGAGGGCGAAGGTTGGTGTGGAGGTGAAGGTTTGTGTGAGGGAGAAGGTTGGTGTGTGGGTGAAGGTTGGTGTGATGTTGAAGGTTGGTGTGAGGGAGAAGGTTGGTGTGTGGGTGTAGGTTGGTGTGTGGGTGAAGGTTGGTATGTGGGTGAAAGTTGGTGTGAGGGAGAAGGTTGTTGTGAGGGGTGACGGTTGGTGTGTGGGTGAAGGTTGGTGTGTGGGAGAAGGTTGGTGTGTGGGAGAAGGTTGGATGTGGAGAAGGTTGGTGTGAGGGAGAAGGTTGTTGTGAGGGTGAAGGTTGGTGTGTGGGTGAAGGTTGATGTGTGGGAGAAGGTTGGTGTGTGGGAGAAGGTTGGTGTGTGGGTGAAGGTTGGATGTGGAGAAGGTTGGTGTGAGGGTGAAGGTTGGTGTGTGGGTGAAGGTTGGTGTGAGGGAGAAGGTTGGTGTGTGGGAGAAGGTTTGTGTGAGAGCGCAGGTTGGTGTGAGGGCGCAGGTTGGTGTGAGGGCGCAGGTTGGTGTGAGAGCACAGATTGGTGTGAGGGCGAAGGTTGGTGTGAAGGTGAAGGTTGGTGTGTGGGCGCAGGTTGGCGTGAGGGAGAAGGTTGGTGTGAGGGTGAAGGTTGGTGTGTGGGCGCAGGTTGGTGTGTGGGCGCAGGTTGGTGTGAGGGCGAAGGTTGGTGTGAGGGCGCAGGTTGGTGTGAGGGAGAAGGTTGGTGTGAGGGTGAAGGTTGGTGTGTGGGCGCAGGTTGGTGTGTCGGCGCAGGTTGGTGTGAGGGCGCTGGTTGGTGTGAGGGCGAAGGTTGGTGTGAGGGAGAAGTTTGGTGTGAGAGCGCAGGTTGGTGTGTGGGCGAAGGTTGGTGTGAGGGAGAAAGATGGTGTGAGGGCGCAGGTTGGTGTTAGGGAGAAGGTTGGTGTGAGGGCGCAGGTTGGTGTTAGGGAGAAGGTTGGTGTGAGGGAGAAAGATGGTGTGAGGGCGCAGGTTGGTGTGAGGGCGATGATTGGTGTGAGGGAGAAGGTTGGTGTGAGGGCGCAGGTTGGTGTGAGGGAGAAGGTTGTTGTGAGGGAGAAGGTTGGTTTGAGGGCGAAGGTTGGTGTGAGGGCGAAGGTTGGTGTGAGGGAGAAGGTTGGTGTGAGGGCGCAGGTTGGTGTGAGGGAGAAGGTTGGTGTGAGGGCGCAGGTTGGTATTAGGGAGAAGGTTGGTGTGAGGGCGAAGGTTGGTGTGAGGGCGAAGATTGGTGTGTGGGTGAAGGTTGGTGTGAGGGCGCAGGTTGGTGTGAGGGCGCAGGTTGGTGTGTGGGTGATGGTTGGTGGGTGGGTGTAGGTTGGTGTGTGGGTGATGGTTGGTGTGAGGGTGAAGGTTGGTGTGAGGGTGAAGGTTGGTGTGAGGGAGAAGGTTGGTGTGTGGGAGAAGGTTTGTGTGAGTGCGCAGGTTAGTGTGAGGGAGAAGGTTGGTGTGAGGGCGCAGGTTGGTGTGAGGGAGAAGGTTGGTGTGAGAGCGCAGGATGGTGTGTGGGCGAAGGTTGGTGTGTGGGCGCAGGTTGGTGTTAGGGAGAAGGTTGGTGTGAGGGCGCAGGTTGGTGTGAGGGCGAAGGTTGGTGAGAGGGAGAATGTTGGTGTGAGGGCGCAGGTTGGTGTTAGGGAGAAGGTTGGTGTGAGGGCGCAGGTTGGTGTGAGGGCGAAGGTTGGTGTGAGGGCGAAGGTTGGTGTGAGGAAGAAGGTTGGTGTGAGGGCGCAGGTTGGTGTGAGGGAGAAGGTTGTTGTGAGGGAGAAGGTTGGTGTGAGGGCGAAAGTTGGTGTGAGGGTGAAGGTTGGTGTGTGGATGAAGGTTGGTGTGAGGGAGAAGGATGGTGTGTGGGTGAAGGTTGGTATGAGGGTGAAGGTTGGTGTGAGGGAGAAGGATGGTGTGTGGGTGAAGGTTGGTATGAGGGTGAAGGTTGGTGTGTGGGAGAAGGTTGGTATTTGGGTGAAGGTTGGTGTGTGGATGAAGGTTGGTGTGAGGGAGAAGGATGGTGTGTGGGTGAAGGTTGGTATGAGGGTGAAGGTTGGTGTGAGGGAGAAGGATGGTGTGTGGGTGAAGGTTGGTATGAGGGTGAAGGTTGGTGTGTGGGTGAAGGTTGGTGTGTGGATGAAGGTTGGTGTGAGAGAGAAGGTTGGTGTGAGGGCGCAGGTTGGTGTGAGGGAGAAGGTTGTTGTGAGGGAGATGGTTGGTGTGAGTGCGAAGGTTGGTGTGAGGGTGAAGGTTGGAGTGAGGGAGAAGGTTGGTATTTGGGTGAAGGTTGGTGTGTGGATGAAGGTTGGTGTGAGGGAGAAGGATGGTGTGTGGGTGAAGGTTGGTATGAGGGTGAAGGTTGGTGTGAGGGAGAAGGATGGTGTGTGGGTGAAGGTTGGTATGAGGGTGAAGGTTGGTGTGTGGGTGAAGGTTGGTGTGTGGGCGAAGGTTGGTGTGAGAGAGAAGGTTGGTGTGAGGGCGCAGGTTGGTGTGAGGGAGAAGGTTGTTGTGAGGGAGATGGTTGGTGTGAGTGCGAAGGTTGGTGTGAGGGTGAAGGTTGGAGTGAGGGAGAAGGTTGGTGTTTGGGTGAAGGTTGGTGTGAAGTTGAAGGTTGGTGTGAGGGAGAAGGTTGGTGTGTGGGTGTAGGTTGGTGTGTGGGTGAAGGTTGGTGTGAGGGAGAATGATGGTGTGTGGGTGAAGGTTGGTATGAGGGTGAAGGTTGGTGTGTGGGGGAAGGTTGGTGTGAGGGAGAAGGTTGTTGTGAGGGTGAAGGTTGGTGTGTGGGTGAAGGTTGGTGAGTGGGTGAAGGTTGATGTGTGGGAGAAGGTTAGTGTGTGGGTGAAGGTTGGATGTGGAGAAGGTTGGTGTGAGGGTGAAAGTTGGTGTGTGAGTGAAGGTTGGTGTGTGGGTGAAGGTTGATGTGTTGGTGAAGGTTTGTGTGAGGGCGCAGGTTGGTGTGAGGGCGAAGGTTGGTGTGAGGGCGCAGGTTGGTGTGAAGGTGAAGGTTGGTGTGAGGGAGAAGGTTGGTGTGTGGGTGAAGGTTGGTGTGAGGGCGAAGGTTGGTGTGAGGGAGAAGGTTGGTGTGAGGGAGAAGGTTGGTGTGTAGGTGAAGGTTGGTGTGAGGGCGAAGGTTGGTGTGAGGGAGAAGGGTGGTGTGAGGGAGAAGGTTGGTGAGTGGGAGAAGGTTGGTGTGTGGGAGAAGGTTTGTGTGAGGGCGCAGGTTGGTGTGAGGGCGCTGGTTGGTGTGAGGGAGAAGGTTGGTGTGAGAGCGCAGGTTGGTGTGTGGGCGAAGGTTGGTGTGTGGGCACAGGTTGGTGAGAGGGAGAAGGTTGGTGTGAAGGTGAAGGTTGGTGTGAGGGAGAAGGTTGGTGTGAGGGTGAAGGTTGGTGTGTGGGCGCAGGTTGCTGTGTGGGCGCAGGTTGGTGTGAGGGCGAAGGTTGGTGTGAGGGCGAAGGTTGGTGTGAGGGCGCAGGTTGGTATGAGGGTGAAGGTTGGTGTGAGGGAGAAGGATGGTGTGTGGGTGAAGGTTGGTATGAGTGCGCAGGTTAGTGTGAGGGAGAAGGTTGGTGTGAGGGCGCAGGTTGGTGTGAAGGTGAAGGTTGGTGTGAGGGAGAAGGTTGGTGTGTGGGTGAAGGTTGGTGTGAGGGCGAAGGTTGGTGTGAGGGAGAAGGTTGGTGTGAGGGAGAAGGTTGGTGTGTAGGTGAAGGTTGGTGTGAGGGCGAAGGTTGGTGTGAGGGCGAAGGTTGGTGTGAGGGAGAAGGTTGGTGTGAGGGAGAAGGTTGGTGTGTAGGTGAAGGTTGGTGTGAGGGCGAAGGTTGGTGTGAGGGAGAAGGTTGGTGTGAGGGAGAAGGTTGGTGTGTGGGTGAAGGTTGGTGTGTGGGTGAAGGTTGGTGTGTGGGTGAAGGTTAGTGTGTGGGAGAAGGTTAGTGTGTGGGAGAAGGTTGGTGTGAGGGTGAAGGTTGATGTCTGGGAGAAGGTTGGTGTGAGGGAGAAGGTTGGTGTGTGGGAGAAGGTTGGTGTGAGGGTGAAGGTTGGTGTGTGGGTGAAGGTTGGTGTGAGGGCGAAGGATGGTGTGAAGTTGAATGTTGGTGTGTGGGTGAAGGTTGGTGTGTGGGAGAAGGTTGGTGTGTGGGTGAAGGTTGGTGTCAGGGAGAAGGTTGGTGTGAGGGTGATGGTTGGTGTGAGGGAGAAGGTTGGTGTGTGGGTGAAGGTTGGTGTGTGGGTGAAGGTTGGTGTGTGGGTAAAGGTTGGTGTGTGGGCGAAGGATGGTGTGAGGGCGCAGGTTGGTGTGAGGGAGAAGGTTGGTGTGAGGGAGAAGGTTGGTGTGAGGGAGAAGGTTAGTGTGTGGGTGAAGGTTGGTGTGTGGGTGAAGGTTGTTGTGAGGGTGAAGGTTGGTGTAAGGGTGAAGGTTAGTGTGCAGGTGAAGGTTGGTGTGAGGGCGAAGGTTGGCGTGTGGGTGAAGGTTGGTGTGTGGGAGAAGGTTGGTGTGTGGGTGAAGGTTTGTGTGTGGGTGAAGGTTGGTGTGCAGGTGAAGGTTGGTGTGAGGGTGAAGGTTGGTGTAAGGGTGAAGGTTGGTTTGTGGGTGAAGGTTGGTGTGAGGGCGCAGGTTGGTGTGAGGGCGCAGGTTGGTGTGAGGGCGCAGGTTGGTGTGGGAGCGCAGATTGGTGTGAGGGCGAAGGTTGGTGTGAAGGTGAAGGTTGGTGTGTGGGCGCAGGTTGGCGTGAGGGAGAAGGTTGGTGTGAGGTTGAAGGTTGGTGTGTGGGCGCAGGTTGGTGTGTGGGCGCAGGTTGGTGTGAGGGCGAAGGTTGGTGTGAGGGCGCTGGTTGGTGTGAGGGAGAAGGTTGGTGTGAGGGTGAAGGTTGGTGTGTGGGCGCAGGTTGGTGTGTCGGCGCAGGTTGGTGTGAGGGCGAAGGTTGGTGTGAGGGCGCAGGTTGGTGTGAGGGAGAAGGTTGGTGTGAGGGTGAAGGTTGGTGTGAAGGTGAAGGTTGGTGTGTGGGCGCAGGTTGGCGTGAGGGAGAAGGTTGGCGTGAGGGTGAAGGTTGGTGTGTGGGCGCAGGTTGGTGTGTCGGCGCAGGTTGGTGTGTGGGCGAAGGTTGGTGTGTGGGCACAGGTTGGTGAGAGGGAGAAAGTTGGTGTGAGGGCGTAGGTTGGTGTTAGGGAGAAGGTTGGTGTGAGGGAGAAAGTTGGTGTGAGGGCGCAGGTTGGTGTGAGGGCGAAGGTTGGTGTGGAGGTGAAGGTTTGTGTGAGGGAGAAGGTTGGTGTGTGGGTGAAGGTTGGTGTGATGTTGAAGGTTGGTGTGAGGGAGAAGGTTGGTGTGTGGGTGTAGGTTGGTGTGTGGGTGAAGGTTGGTGTGTGCGTGAAAGTTGGTGTGAGGGAGAAGGTTGTTGTGAGGGTGACGGTTGGTGTTTGCGTGAAGGTTGGTGTGAAGTTGAAGGTAGGTGTGAGGGAGAAGGTTGGTGTGTGGGTGTAGAATGGTGTGTGGGTGAAGGTTGGTGTGAGGGAGAATGATGGTGTGTGGGTGAAGGTTGTTGTGAGGGTGAAGGTTGGTGTGTGGGTGAAGGTTGGTGTGTGGGTGAAGGTTGATGTGTGGGAGAAGGTTAGTGTGTGGGTGAAGGTTGGATGTGGAGAAGGTTGGTGTGAGGGTGAAAGTTGGTGTGTGGGTGAAGGTTGGTGTGTGGGTGAAGGTTGATGTGTTGATGAAGGTTTGTGTGAGGGCGCAGGTTGGTGTGAAGGCGAAGGTTGGTGTGAGGGCGCAGGTTGGTGTGAAGGTGAAGGTTGGTGTGAGGGAGAAGGTTGGTGTGTGGGTGAAGGTTGGTGTGAGGGCGAAGGTTGCTGTGAGGGAGAAGGTTGGTGTGAGGGAGAAGGTTGGTGTGTAGGTGAAGGTTGGTGTGAGGGCGAAGGTTGGTGTGAGGGAGAAGGTTGGTGTGAGGGAGAAGGTTGGTGTGTGGGTGAAGGTTGGTGTGTGGTTGAAGGTTGGTGTGTGGGTGAAGGTTAGTGTGTGGGAGAAGGTTAGTGTGTGGGAGAAGGTTGGTGTGTGGGTGAAGGTTTGTGTGTGGGTGAAGGTTGGTGTGCAGGTGAAGGTTGGTGTGAGGGTGAAGGTTGGTGTGAAGGTGAAGGTTGGTGTGTGGGCGCAGGTTGGCGTGAGGGAGAAGGTTGGTGTGAGGGTGAAGGTTGGTGTGTGGGCGCAGGTTGGTGTGTGGGCGCAGGTTGGTGTGAGGGCGAAGGTTGGTGTGAGGGCGCAGGTTGGTGTGAGGGAGAAGGTTGGTGTGAGGTTGAAGGTTGGTGTGTGGGCGCAGGTTGGTGTGTCGGCGCAGGTTGGTGTGAGGGCGAAGGTTGGTGTGAGGGCGCAGGTTGGTGTGAGGGAGAAGGTTGGTGTGAGGGTGAAGGTTGGTGTGAAGGTGAAGGTTGGTGTGTGGGCGCAGGTTGGTGTGAGGGAGAAGGTTGGCGTGAGGGTGAAGGTTGGTGTGTGGGCGCAGGTTGGTGTGTCGGCGCAGGTTGGTGTGTGGGCGAAGGTTGGTGTGTGGGCACAGGTTGGTGAGAGGGAGAAAGTTGGTGTGAGGGCGCAGGTTGGTGTTAGGGAGAAGGTTGGTGTGAGGGAGAAAGTTGGTGTGAGGGCGCAGGTTGGTGTGAGGGCGAAGGTTGGTGTGGAGGTGAAGGTTTGTGTGAGGGAGAAGGTTGGTGTGTGGGTGAAGGTTGGTGTGATGTTGAAGGTTGGTGTGAGGGAGAAGGTTGGTGTGTGGGTGTAGGTTGGTGTGTGGGTGAAGGTTGGTGTGTGCGTGAAAGTTGGTGTGAGGGAGAAGGTTGTTGTGAGGGTGACGGTTGGTGTGTGGGTGAAGGTTGGTGTGTGGGAGAAGGTTGGTGTGTGGGAGAAGGTTGGATGTGGAGAAGGTTGGTATGAGGGAGAAGGTTCGTGTGAGGGTGAAGGTTGGTGTGTGGGTGAAGGTTGATGTGTGGGAGAAGGTTGGTGTGTGGGAGAAGGTTGGTGTGTGGGTGAAGGTTGGATGTGGAGAAGGTTGGTGTGAGGGTGAAGGTTGGTGTGAGGGTGAAGGTTGGTGTGAGGGAGAAGGTTGGTGTGTGGGAGAAGGTTTGTGTGAGAGCGCAGGTTAGTGTGAGGGCGCAGGTTGGTGTGAGGGGGCAGGTTGGTGTGAGAGCGCAGATTGGTGTGAGGGCGAAGGTTGGTGTGAAGGTGAAGGTTGGTGTGTGGGCGCAGGTTGGCGTGAGGGAGAAGGTTGGTGTGAGGGTGAAGGTTGGTGTGTGGGCGCAGGTTGGTGTGTGGGCGCAGGTTGGTGTGAGGGCGAAGGTTGGTGTGAGGGCGCAGGTTGGTGTGAGGGAGAAGGTTGGTGTGAGGGTGAAGGTTGGTGTGTGGGCGCAGGTTGGTGTGTCGGCGCAGGTTGGTGTGAGGGCGCTGGTTGGTGTGAGGGAGAAGGTTGGTGTGAGGGCGCAGGTTGGTGTGAAGGAGAAGGTTGGTGTGAGAGCGCAGGTTGGTGTGAGGGCAAAGGTTGGTGTGTGGGCACAGGTTGGTGAGAGGGAGAAGGTTGGTGTGAGGGCGCAGGTTGGTGTTAGGGAGAAGGTTGGTGTGAGGGAGAAAGATGGTGTGAGGGCGCAGGTTGGTGTGAGGGCGAAGATTGGTGTGAGGGAGAAGGTTGGTGTGAGGGCGCAGGTTGGTGTGAGGGAGAAGGTTGTTGTGAGGGAGAAGGTTGGTGTGAGGGCGAAGGTTGGTGTGAGGGCGAAGGTTGGTGTGAGGGAGAAGGTTGGTGTGAGGGCGCAGGTTGGTGTGAGGGAGAAGTTTGGTGTGAGGGCGCAGGTTGGTGTTAGGGAGAAGGTTGGTGTGAGAGAGAAGGTTGGTGTGAGGGCGAAGGTTGGTGTGAGGGCGAAGATTGGTGTGAGGGCAAAGGTTGGTGTGAGGGCGAAGGTTGGTGTGAGGGCAAAGGTTGGTGTGAGGGAGAAGGTTGGTGTGAGGGCGCAGGTTGGTGTGAGGGCGCAGGTTGGTGTGAGGGAGAAGGTTGTTGTGAGGGCGAAGGTTGGTGTGTGGGTGAAGGTTGGTGGGTGGGTGTAGGTTGGTGTGTGGGTGATGGTTGGTGTGAGGGAGAAGGATGGTGTGTGGGTGAAGGTTGGCATGAGGGTGAAGGTTGGTGTGTGGGTGAAGGTTGGTGTGAGGGCGAAGGTTGGTGTGAGGGAGAAGGTTGGTGTGAGGGAGAGGTTGGTGTGTGGGTGAAGGTTGTTGTGTGGGTGAAGGTTGGTGTGAGGGAGAAGGTTTGGTGTCGAGGTGAAGGTTGGTGTGAGGGAGAAGGTTGGTGTGTGGGTGAAGGTTGGTGTGATGTTGAAGGTTGGTGTGAGGGAGAAGGTTGGTGTGTGGGTGTAGGTTGGTGTGTGGGTGAAGGTTGGTGTGTGGGTGAAGGTTGGTGTGAGTGAGAAGGTTGTTGTGAGGGTGAAGGTTGGTGTGTGGGTGAAGGTTGGTGTGTGGGTGAAGGTTGATGTGTGGGAGAAGGTTGGTGTGTGGGAGAAGGTTGGTGTGTGGGTGAAGGTTGGATGTGGAGAAGGTTGGTGTGAGGGTGAAGGTTGGTGTGTGGGTGAAGGTTGGTGTGTGGGTGAAGGTTGATGTGTGGGTGAAGGTTGGTATGTGGGCGCAGGTTGGTGTGAGGGCGCAGGTTGGTGTGAGGGCGCAGGTTGGTGTGAGGGCGCAGGTTGGTGTTAGGGCGAAGGTTGGTGTGAGGGAGAAGGTTGGTGTGTGGGTGAAGGTTGGTTTGAGGGCGAAGGTTGGTGTGAAAGTGAAGGTTGGTGTGTGGGTGAAGGTTGGTGTGTGGGTGAAGGATGGTGTGTGGGTGAAGGTTGGTGTGAGGGCGCAGGTTGGTGTGAAGGTGAAGGTTGGATTGTGGGTGAAGGTTGGTGTGTGGGTGAAGGCTGGTGCGTGGGTGAAAGTTGGTGTGAGGGAGAAGGTTGGTGTGTGGGAGAAGGTTAGTGTGTGGGAGAAGGTTGGTGTGAGGGTGAAGGTTGATGTGTGGGAGAAGGTTGGTGTGAGGGAGAAGGTTGGTGTGTGGGAAAAGGTTGGTGTGAGGGTTGTTACGGTGCCCTCTCCTATTTCTTTCGTTTGCCGGCTTAAAGAGTCATATCAGCTCTCCCTACTGATTCTCTGAGGTTCAGGGAGTCTAATGATATATGTGGCGACCAGACCGGCTGCCATTTTATGGAAGGAGGTTATATTATAAGTTGTAAATAAAGGAAAATTGGCGCCCTGTTATAAAATGAAACAGTATCCCCTACGGCAGATATGACCTTGTGGAAGGGACACTATGCCGATCGCGGATTGGCCGACGTAGGTCGCGGGCGACAAATCAGGGCCCGCCATGACGTCACCGAGTGCCCCGGGCGGCGCCAACGTCAGAGTTGTACTGACCGTGGAAGCGACAGGACGCGCCTCGGTCTGCTCTCAAGGATTGGAGGCTCTGCAAGCCTTGTTCAGTGGATTGAGCTGGCCTTCGTTGCCCACCATAGTTATTGGAGACCCTGCACTTCTGGGAAGCCAAAGAGGAACCAAGTTCAGTGAGCAGAGAAGTGCCCAAACTTGGAAAATAGTCGGCGACGACGCTGGGCGGCGCCGCTGGCTGGACGTTGAGGTCTGGAAGGTGGGCGAGCAAGCTAGCTGTGACTGGGGTCACATCCACTGAGAATCTTGGAAGGACGACACCGTGCCTAGGACAAGGAGCGACGCCCTGTGGGAGAGGCGAGTGTGGGGAAAGATAGTGATTAGCTCAGCGCCCATCGATGAACCAGGATTGGGGCAGCTGAACCTCAGGGATTGGAACGGCGACGACGCGAAGACTTCACGACACCTGAGGACCTGTGGAACGCCCTGGATCGTCGAGGATCGACCCAAGGAAGCGTGGGACCATCACACCATCGAGGGACGGGCGTCGTGAGCCAGGAGTGTAAGGTAGATCATTTTTCCCTCCCATTACCCCTTGTATGAGTAGGCTAGTTAGGCCACAATATTTACTTGTGTATGTGGCAGCAAGACTTTATTGCTTTAATGGTAGAATAGGCTGCAATGCAGCTTGTGTCCAGGACTGTCAGAGAGGACAGTGTGTATGGATGGCAGGACAGTGAAGAAGAGGTGCCGACGTGGTGAAGAGGCCCTCCTGTGAGAGTGTGAGACTCCTGTCTTCCTGCCCAGTTGAAGGAGAGTTGGAGGTCGTGGAAGAAGAGGCTGACGATCTCCAGACTCATTATCAATATTCCATATTCATGTATTACTTGTGATTGTGTGTGTGTTCATGTAATTTGCGTCAGTAAATCCACACATTTTATTACTGTGTTTGAGTGTGCCTCCATTTGTGATATTTCTCTATGAGCATACATTTCTGGCTACAAACGATATATGATACACCCACTGAACTGCATTGCTGGGGTGCAGATATAATAACCCAGCTGGCGACCTTGCTAAGAGGAAGATAGAGAAGACAGGCGGGAAAGGAGTTCCTGCAACCTTTTTTTTGTCTGGCGGGCAAGACTCAGGGAGGTTATGGTTATAGGTAAGCCTGAGTCTTCCTTCACTCCCCCACGGGTCTAGGCCGGAACTGTTAACAGCAGTTTCCCCGTGGTTGACTGAAGGGCTTCCAGGGTGAATCAGTGGCACCCCTTTGTGGTGGAAGCAAAGACCTGCGGAGGTGGGCATTGTTGGTCCTATCTTGTGTGACCAAGGAGACTCCGGTGAATCCAGGGAGTCGGAGGGGCTGAGTATTTGGGCCTTTTGAGCCCCTAGCAGCCGAGTGTTAGCAGAGCCCCGGACCGCCCACCCCCACGTGACAAGAGAACTGGCGACCTTGCCAGGATCCGAACCCCAGTAGCCAAGGACTGGGAACCTCGCCAAGAAGCGTGGATCAAGCTACAGTGTGGACCAAATTGCAAGACAAGTGTTGCCAGGGTACTAATACAGTGTGGCCAGTGAATTCGGTGGTACTGTTACTCAACCAGCTAAGGGACTGAAACGGTGAAATTAGTGCCTACTAACTTGTCTGTGCTGTCGTGTATGCTCAATGATATAGAGATGGAGGAAGACAAAGTAAAGAAATTTATTGACACAAGGGACGAGAGAATTTTGGAAGAGTGTACCAAGGCCCAGCTCCAACAAGTGGCAAACCACTTTGGGATCAGGTTGAGGACGACTAAGGTAGCGGAGCGAAGGATAGAGATCATGGCACAGCTCACAGCTCGAGAGGAAGCGACGGGAGAGGAGCCATCTCAAGAGGAGCCGTCCCGAGGAGAGCCGTCGCAAGGTGAACCGTCCCGACTAGGGCCCCCCCAAGCGCCTACCAGTGTGGAGAGAATTCACAGTGAACATGGGAGCAGTGGAAGGTCCAGCTGTAGTAAGAGGAGCCTGCAACTGGAAATAATGAAGATGCAACTGGAAGCCCAGCTGCAGCGAGAGGAGCGAGAAGCACGGCTGCAGCTGCAGCGAGAGGAGCGAGAAGCTCGGCTGCAGCGAGAAGAAGGAGAGAGACGACTGCGACTGGAGGAGATAAAGGCAAAGAAAGAAGTCGAATTGCGTCGCGTTGAACGTGGTCTGCCCTCACTACCTGCACGGCGGGATGACCCCAAGGTAAGGGAACGTGACTTACCTACGTTCGAACCACAAGAAGCTGAGGCGTTCTTCGAACACTTTGAACGGATAGCGACTCTGAAGGAGTGGCCGGAAGATGATTGGGCTGCTCTGGTCCAGGGCAGGTTGACTGGTGAGGCCCGGGAAGCCTATAACATGCTGGACCTAGAGGAGTGTACTAGTTATGACGCGATTAAGAATGCGGTTCTCCACTCATTCCGGCTGACTCCGGAGATGTACCGGAAGCGGTTCAGAGAGTGTACAAGAGCGTCGGGAAAGACTTACGCCGAGACCGCCAGGGATATGGAACGGAAATTCCTACGATGGTTGAAGGCGGAGGAAGCGGAGTCGGTGGATGATGTTAAACGACTGATAGTGATGGAGAAGTTCATGTCGGTGCTCCATCCTGAGTTGCGAGTAAGGGTGAGAGAAGCAGGTATTAAGGACCTGAAGGCTGCAGCGGATCGAGCCGACATGCTGGAGGAGGCACTACATATCAGGAGGGAGGGGCCGCCCAGACACTCGCCTTACACCAGGTCGGGAGGGAACCTTAGGAGTTCAGGAGGAGCGAGGACGAGTGGGGACTCTCCCATGAGTAGTGTGCCAGATGAAGTAACGTGGTTCAAGAGCTCAAGAGACGCGGGGAGGAAGCCCCAAGCTGTGAGCAGTGGACCTAGCTCGGGAGCAAGTGCTGCAGTCCCGGACACGACGACAGGGAGTCCAAGGAGGACCCAGGGGACGTCTGCAAGTGGTACCGCCAGAGGGACTGGCGAGTGGCCGCCCAGGAGAGGCGGCCGATGCTACAACTGTGGTGTGAGAGGACATTATGCCCGCGAGTGTGAGGAGCACCAAAGGAATGTAGGATTAATGTTGGAAGAGGAGAGAGTGTTTGTTCACACCCCATATTATGGTGGACCCAACGTGAATGGTTGGGAAATGAAGTTGGGTGAACATCCCTTCGTTTTCGGGGCCAACGTAAAGTTTGGAAAGTCAGACCCAGTGGAGGTTGCCGTTCTTCGAGATACGGGTGCTGACATAAGTATGGTAACCAGGAGTATTCTCCCCAAGGAATTTAATGATTCACCTGTGGGAGTGGTGAGGATACGCAGTGTGGGGGAGGAATACAGGTTGCCACTTCACGAAGTACAGCTGATTGCCGACTGCGGAGTCGAGAAAGCTATAGTAGCTGTAGCCCCTAAGTTACCCCTAGAGCATGTACAGATGGTGCTGGGTAATGATCTCGGAGGAGGCAGGATACAACCCGATTGGGCCAGGAGTGCCTATGTTTCAAGCAGCGGTACAACCCTGCCAGGTGAGGTATCCGTCGCTCCAAATAATAGTGAGGAAGCCGACTTCGCCAGGGGAAACGTTGCCAGAGACGACGACAACGAGGGCGAGAGTGCAGAGAGGTCGTCGGAGGTAGTGGAAAACCCCGACGGGGACCTCCGACTAAGCCTGATGATGCGTGTGGAGGAGTGGCGAGGAGCAGCTGTACAAACGCCTGGGGCGGTGAAGAGGCTGCAGACCGCACTCCCTCCATACAGAAACGTGAATAAAGTAAGCTCAGTGGATGAGCGAACGGCAGTGAGGGGCAGAGTGGAGGAGCCACGACGCAAAGCACCCTATGCCGGCCAGATGAATAGTGGTAGGTGCAAGATGAACCACCGTAGTGAGGTGAGCCACAGGGAGGTGGATGAGCCCAACCACGAACCGAAGAAGACGTCTGCAGGGAAGAAAATCTCATGGAGGAGTGAAGATGTTCGTCGGGAGCGAAGGAGCGAATGGTATAGGAAAGGCAATACGAAGAAAGCAGGGAATAGGTACACCCAGGGTAGGCGCCAGCCTAACCAGAGGGGCATTGGGCCATCGCAAAAGCCTAGTGTGGAAGAGAGGAAGCTGCTGGATGGAGTACAGGTTACAAGTGCCACTGTGAGGAGACAACGCACCTACGGGAGAAGAGGAACCGAGAAGAGAGAAGGTTGGCGAAGAGGAGATCATGAGAGGAAACATGGAGTACCTGTAGGACGCAGTGGAAATGCAAGACTATCTCGGAGTGCACGACGCGGTGGAGGCGCTGTATGCACTGAATCTTACAGTGGTAACGAGCCGTGGGAGTACACTCGTAGCCACGGAGAGAGGATTTCTTGTAGGTGTTCAGGGAACGCCCATCACACCCGCTACTATGCGAGGTGGAGATACAATGAGGCAAGTGACTGGCGAGGTGGAACAAGCCACATTGCCAACTGGAGGAGTGACACTTCAGGAACGGAGGGAGCAAGAGTATAGGTTGCCCTCTTGAGTGCTGCTCTTCCGATATGACTCTTATTTTAAGGGGAGGGGTATGTTACGGTGCCCTCTCCTATTTCTTTCGTTTGCCGGCTTAAAGAGTCATATCAGCTCTCCCTACTGATTCTCTGAGGTTCAGGGAGTCTAATGATATATGTGGCGACCAGACCGGCTGCCATTTTATGGAAGGAGGTTATATTATAAGTTGTAAATAAAGGAAAATTGGCGCCCTGTTATAAAATGAAACAGTATCCCCTACGGCAGATATGACCTTGTGGAAGGGACACTATGCCGATCGCGGATTGGCCGACGTAGGTCGCGGGCGACAAATCAGGGCCCGCCATGACGTCACCGAGTGCCCCGGGCGGCGCCAACGTCAGAGTTGTACTGACCGTGGAAGCGACAGGACGCGCCTCGGTCTGCTCTCAAGGATTGGAGGCTCTGCAAGCCTTGTTCAGTGGATTGAGCTGGCCTTCGTTGCCCACCATAGTTATTGGAGACCCTGCGCTTCTGGGAAGCCAAAGAGGAACCAAGTTCAGTGAGCAGAGAAGTGCCCAAACTTGGAAAATAGTCGGCGACGACGCTGGGCGGCGCCGCTGGCTGGACGTTGAGGTCTGGAAGGTGGGCGAGCAAGCTAGCTGTGACTGGGGTCACATCCACTGAGAATCTTGGAAGGACGACACCGTGCCTGGGACAAGGAGCGACGCCCTGTGGGAGAGGCGAGTGTGGGGAAAGATAGTGATTAGCTCAGCGCCCATCGATGAACCAGGATTGGGGCAGCTGAACCTCAGGGATTGGAACGGCGACGACGCGAAGACTTCACGACACCTGAGGACCTGTGGAACGCCCTGGATCGTCGAGGATCGACCCAAGGAAGCGTGGGACCATCACACCATCGAGGGACGGGCGTCGTGAGCCAGGAGTGTAAGGTAGATCATTTTTCCCTCCCATTACCCCTTGTATGAGTAGGCTAGTTAGGCCACAATATTTACTTGTGTATGTGGCAGCAAGACTTTATTGCTTTAATGGTAGAATAGGCTGCAATGCAGCTTGTGTCCAGGACTGTCAGAGAGGACAGTGTGTATGGATGGCAGGACAGTGAAGAAGAGGTGCCGACGTGGTGAAGAGGCCCTCCTGTGAGAGTGTGAGACTCCTGTCTTCCTGCCCAGTTGAAGGAGAGTTGGAGGTCGTGGAAGAAGAGGCTGACGATCTCCAGACTCATTATCAATATTCCATATTCATGTATTACTTGTGATTGTGTGTGTGTGTTCATGTAATTTGCGTCAGTAAATCCACACATTTTATTACTGTGTTTGAGTGTGCCTCCATTTGTGATATTTCTCTATGAGCATACATTTCTGGCTACAAACGATATATGATACACCCACTGAACTGCATTGCTGGGGTGCAGATATAATAACCCAGCTGGCGACCTTGCTAAGAGGAAGATAGAGAAGACAGGCGGGAAAGGAGTTCCTGCAACCTTTTTTTTGTCTGGCGGGCAAGACTCAGGGAGGTTATGGTTATAGGTAAGCCTGAGTCTTCCTTCACTCCCCCACGGGTCTAGGCCGGAACTGTTAACAGCAGTTTCCCCGTGGTTGACTGAAGGGCTTCCAGGGTGAATCAGTGGCACCCCTTTGTGGTGGAAGCAAAGACCTGCGGAGGTGGGCATTGTTGGTCCTATCTTGTGTGACCAAGGAGACTCCGGTGAATCCAGGGAGTCGGAGGGGCTGAGTATTTGGGCCTTTTGAGCCCCTAGCAGCCGAGTGTTAGCAGAGCCCCGGACCGCCCACCCCCACGTGACAGGGTGAAGGTTGGTGTGTGGGAGAAGGTTGGTGTGAGGGCGAAGGATGGTGTGAAGTTGAATGTTGGTGTATGGGTGAAGGTTGATGTGTGGGAGAAGGTTGGTGTGTGGGTGAAGGTTGGTGTGAGGGCGCAGGTTGGTGTGAAGGTGAAGGTTGGTGTGAGGGAGAAGGTTGGTGTGTGGGTGAAGGTTGGTGTGAGGGCGAAGGTTGCTGTGAGGGAGAAGGTTGGTGTGAGGGAGAAGGTTGGTGTGTAGGTGAAGGTTGGTGTGAGGGCGAAGGTTGGTGTGAGGGAGAAGGTTGGTGTGAGGGAGAAGGTTGGTGTGTGGGTGAAGGTTGGTGTGTGGTTGAAGGTTGGTGTGTGGGTGAAGGTTAGTGTGTGGGAGAAGGTTAGTGTGTGGGAGAAGGTTGGTGTGTGGGTGAAGGTTTGTGTGTGGGTGAAGGTTGGTGTGCAGGTGAAGGTTGGTGTGAGGGTGAAGGTTGGTGTGAAGGTGAAGGTTGGTGTGTGGGCGCAGGTTGGCGTGAGGGAGAAGGTTGGTGTGAGGGTGAAGGTTGGTGTGTGGGCGCAGGTTGGTGTGTGGGCGCAGGTTGGTGTGAGGGCGAAGGTTGGTGTGAGGGCGCAGGTTGGTGTGAGGGAGAAGGTTGGTGTGAGGTTGAAGGTTGGTGTGTGGGCGCAGGTTGGTGTGTCGGCGCAGGTTGGTGTGAGGGCGAAGGTTGGTGTGAGGGCGCAGGTTGGTGTGAGGGAGAAGGTTGGTGTGAGGGTGAAGGTTGGTGTGAAGGTGAAGGTTGGTGTGTGGGCGCAGGTTGGTGTGAGGGAGAAGGTTGGCGTGAGGGTGAAGGTTGGTGTGTGGGCGCAGGTTGGTGTGTCGGCGCAGGTTGGTGTGTGGGCGAAGGTTGGTGTGTGGGCACAGGTTGGTGAGAGGGAGAAAGTTGGTGTGAGGGCGCAGGTTGGTGTTAGGGAGAAGGTTGGTGTGAGGGAGAAAGTTGGTGTGAGGGCGCAGGTTGGTGTGAGGGCGAAGGTTGGTGTGGAGGTGAAGGTTTGTGTGAGGGAGAAGGTTGGTGTGTGGGTGAAGGTTGGTGTGATGTTGAAGGTTGGTGTGAGGGAGAAGGTTGGTGTGTGGGTGTAGGTTGGTGTGTGGGTGAAGGTTGGTGTGTGCGTGAAAGTTGGTGTGAGGGAGAAGGTTGTTGTGAGGGTGACGGTTGGTGTGTGGGTGAAGGTTGGTGTGTGGGAGAAGGTTGGTGTGTGGGAGAAGGTTGGATGTGGAGAAGGTTGGTATGAGGGAGAAGGTTCGTGTGAGGGTGAAGGTTGGTGTGTGGGTGAAGGTTGATGTGTGGGAGAAGGTTGGTGTGTGGGAGAAGGTTGGTGTGTGGGTGAAGGTTGGATGTGGAGAAGGTTGGTGTGAGGGTGAAGGTTGGTGTGAGGGTGAAGGTTGGTGTGAGGGAGAAGGTTGGTGTGTGGGAGAAGGTTTGTGTGAGAGCGCAGGTTAGTGTGAGGGCGCAGGTTGGTGTGAGGGGGCAGGTTGGTGTGAGAGCGCAGATTGGTGTGAGGGCGAAGGTTGGTGTGAAGGTGAAGGTTGGTGTGTGGGCGCAGGTTGGCGTGAGGGAGAAGGTTGGTGTGAGGGTGAAGGTTGGTGTGTGGGCGCAGGTTGGTGTGTGGGCGCAGGTTGGTGTGAGGGCGAAGGTTGGTGTGAGGGCGCAGGTTGGTGTGAGGGAGAAGGTTGGTGTGAGGGTGAAGGTTGGTGTGTGGGCGCAGGTTGGTGTGTCGGCGCAGGTTGGTGTGAGGGCGCTGGTTGGTGTGAGGGAGAAGGTTGGTGTGAGGGCGCAGGTTGGTGTGAAGGAGAAGGTTGGTGTGAGAGCGCAGGTTGGTGTGAGGGCAAAGGTTGGTGTTAGGGAGAAGGTTGGTGTGAGGGAGAAAGATGGTGTGAGGGCGCAGGTTGGTGTGAGGGCGAAGATTGGTGTGAGGGAGAAGGTTGGTGTGAGGGCGCAGGTTGGTGTGAGGGAGAAGGTTGTTGTGAGGGAGAAGGTTGGTGTGAGGGCGAAGGTTGGTGTGAGGGCGAAGGTTGGTGTGAGGGAGAAGGTTGGTGTGAGGGCGCAGGTTGGTGTGAGGGAGAAGTTTGGTGTGAGGGCGCAGGTTGGTGTTAGGGAGAAGGTTGGTGTGAGAGAGAAGGTTGGTGTGAGGGCGAAGGTTGGTGTGAGGGCGAAGATTGGTGTGAGGGCAAAGGTTGGTGTGAGGGCGAAGGTTGGTGTGAGGGCAAAGGTTGGTGTGAGGGAGAAGGTTGGTGTGAGGGCGCAGGTTGGTGTGAGGGCGCAGGTTGGTGTGAGGGAGAAGGTTGTTGTGAGGGCGAAGGTTGGTGTGTGGGTGAAGGTTGGTGGGTGGGTGTAGGTTGGTGTGTGGGTGATGGTTGGTGTGAGGGAGAAGGATGGTGTGTGGGTGAAGGTTGGCATGAGGGTGAAGGTTGGTGTGTGGGTGAAGGTTGGTGTGAGGGCGAAGGTTGGTGTGAGGGAGAAGGTTGGTGTGAGGGAGAGGTTGGTGTGTGGGTGAAGGTTGTTGTGTGGGTGAAGGTTGGTGTGAGGGAGAAGGTTTGGTGTCGAGGTGAAGGTTGGTGTGAGGGAGAAGGTTGGTGTGTGGGTGAAGGTTGGTGTGATGTTGAAGGTTGGTGTGAGGGAGAAGGTTGGTGTGTGGGTGTAGGTTGGTGTGTGGGTGAAGGTTGGTGTGTGGGTGAAGGTTGGTGTGAGTGAGAAGGTTGTTGTGAGGGTGAAGGTTGGTGTGTGGGTGAAGGTTGGTGTGTGGGTGAAGGTTGATGTGTGGGAGAAGGTTGGTGTGTGGGAGAAGGTTGGTGTGTGGGTGAAGGTTGGATGTGGAGAAGGTTGGTGTGAGGGTGAAGGTTGGTGTGTGGGTGAAGGTTGGTGTGTGGGTGAAGGTTGATGTGTGGGTGAAGGTTGGTATGTGGGCGCAGGTTGGTGTGAGGGCGCAGGTTGGTGTGAGGGCGCAGGTTGGTGTGAGGGCGCAGGTTGGTGTTAGGGCGAAGGTTGGTGTGAGGGAGAAGGTTGGTGTGTGGGTGAAGGTTGGTTTGAGGGCGAAGGTTGGTGTGAAAGTGAAGGTTGGTGTGTGGGTGAAGGTTGGTGTGTGGGTGAAGGATGGTGTGTGGGTGAAGGTTGGTGTGAGGGCGCAGGTTGGTGTGAAGGTGAAGGTTGGATTGTGGGTGAAGGTTGGTGTGTGGGTGAAGGCTGGTGCGTGGGTGAAAGTTGGTGTGAGGGAGAAGGTTGGTGTGTGGGAGAAGGTTAGTGTGTGGGAGAAGGTTGGTGTGAGGGTGAAGGTTGATGTGTGGGAGAAGGTTGGTGTGAGGGAGAAGGTTGGTGTGTGGGAAAAGGTTGGTGTGAGGGTGAAGGTTGGTGTGTGGGAGAAGGTTGGTGTGAGGGCGAAGGATGGTGTGAAGTTGAATGTTGGTGTATGGGTGAAGGTTGATGTGTGGGAGAAGGTTGGTGTGTGGGTGAAGGTTGGTGTGAGGGAGAAGGTTGGTGTGAGGGTGAAGGTTGGTGTGAGGGAGAAGGTTGGTGTGTGGGTGAAGGTTGGTGTGTGGGTGAAGGTTGGTGTGTGGGTAAAGGTTGGTGTGTGGGCGAAGGATGGTGTGAGGGCGCAGGTTGGTGTGAGGGAGAAGGTTGGTGTGAGGGAGAAGGTTGGTGTGAGGGATAAGGTTAGTGAGTGGGTGAAGGTTGGTGTGTGGGTGAAGGTTGTTGTGAGGGTGAAGGTTGGTGTAAGGGTGAAGGTTAGTGTGCAGGTGAAGGTTGGTGTGAGGGCGAAGGTTGGTGTGTGGGTGAAGGTTGGTGTGTGGGAGAAGGTTGGTGTGTGGGTGAAGGTTTGTGTGTGGGTGAAGGTTGGTGTGTGGGAGAAGGTTGGTGTGTGGGTGAAGGTTGGTGTGTGGGAGAAGGTTGGTGTGTGGGTGAAGGTTTGTGTGTGGGTGAAGGTTGGTGTGCAGGTGAAGGTTGTTGTGAGGGCGAAGGTTGGTGTGTGGATGAAGGTTGGTGTGTGGGAGAAGGTTGGTGTGTGGGTGAAGGTTTGTGTGTGGGTGAAGGTTGGTGTGCAGGTGAAGGTTGGTGTGAGGGTGAAGGTTGGTGTAAGGGTGAAGGTTGGTTTGTGGGTGAAGGTTGGTGTGAGGGCGCAGGTTGGTGTGAGGGCGCAGGTTGGTGTGAGGGCGCAGGTTGGTGTGAGAGCGCAGATTGGTGTGAGGGCGAAGGTTGGTGTGAAGGTGAAGGTTGGTGTGTGGGCGCAGGTTGGCGTGAGGGAGAAGGTTGGCGTGAGGGTGAAGGTTGGTGTGTGGGCGCAGGTTGGTGTGTCGGCGCAGGTTGGTGTGAGGGCGCTGGTTGGTGTGAGGGCGAAGGTTGGTGTGTGGGCGCAGGTTGGTGTGAGGGAGAAGGTTGGTGTGAGAGCGCAGGTTGGTGTGTGGGCGAAGGTTGGGGTGTGGGCACAGGTTGGTGAGAGGGAGAAGGTTGGTGTGAGGGCGCAGGTTGGTGTTAGGGAGAAGGTTGGTGTGAGGGAGAAAGTTGGTGTGAGGGCGCAGGTTGGTGTGAGGGCGAAGGTTGGTGTGGAGGTGAAGGTTGGTGTGTGGGAGAAGGTTGTTGTGAGGGTGACGGTTGGTGTGTGGGTGAAGGTTGGTGTGTGGGAGAAGGTTGGTGTGTGGGAGAAGGTTGGATGTGGAGAAGGTTGGTGTGAGGGAGAAGGTTGTTGTGAGGGTGAAGGTTGGTGTGTGGGTGAAGGTTGATGTGTGGGAGAAGGTTGGTGTGTGGGAGAAGGTTGGTGTGTGGGTGAAGGTTGGATGTGGAGAAGGTTGGTGTGAGGGTGAAGGTTGGTGTGAGGGTGAAGGTTGGTGTGAGGGAGAAGGTTGGTGTGTGGGAGAAGGTTTGTGTGAGAGCGCAGGTTGGTGTGAGGGAGAAGGTTGGTGTGAGGGCGCAGGTTGGTGTGAGGGAGAAGTTTGGTGTGAGGGCGCAGGTTGGTGTTAGGGAGAAGGTTGGTGTGAGAGAGAAGGTTGGTGTGAGGGCGAAGGTTGGTGTGAGGGCGAAGATTGGTGTGAGGGCAAAGGTTGGTGTGAGGGCGAAGGTTGGTGTGAGGGCAAAGGTTGGTGTGAGGGAGAAGGTTGGTGTGAGGGCGCAGGTTGGTGTGAGGGCGCAGGTTGGTGTGAGGGAGAAGGTTGTTGTGAGGGCGAAGGTTGGTGTGTGGGTGAAGGTTGGTGGGTGGGTGTAGGTTGGTGTGTGGGTGATGGTTGGTGTGAGGGAGAAGGATGGTGTGTGGGTGAAGGTTGGCATGAGGGTGAAGGTTGGTGTGTGGGTGAAGGTTGGTGTGAGGGCGAAGGTTGGTGTGAGGGAGAAGGTTGGTGTGAGGGAGAGGTTGGTGTGTGGGTGAAGGTTGTTGTGTGGGTGAAGGTTGGTGTGAGGGAGAAGGTTTGGTGTCGAGGTGAAGGTTGGTGTGAGGGAGAAGGTTGGTGTGTGGGTGAAGGTTGGTGTGATGTTGAAGGTTGGTGTGAGGGAGAAGGTTGGTGTGTGGGTGTAGGTTGGTGTGTGGGTGAAGGTTGGTGTGTGGGTGAAGGTTGGTGTGAGTGAGAAGGTTGTTGTGAGGGTGAAGGTTGGTGTGTGGGTGAAGGTTGGTGTGTGGGTGAAGGTTGATGTGTGGGAGAAGGTTGGTGTGTGGGAGAAGGTTGGTGTGTGGGTGAAGGTTGGATGTGGAGAAGGTTGGTGTGAGTGTGAAGGTTGGTGTGTGGGTGAAGGTTGGTGTGTGGGTGAAGGTTGATGTGTGGGTGAAGGTTGGTATGTGGGCGCAGGTTGGTGTGAGGGCGCAGGTTGGTGTGAGGGCGCAGGTTGGTGTGAGGGCGCAGGTTGGTGTTAGGGCGAAGGTTGGTGTGAGGGAGAAGGTTGGTGTGTGGGTGAAGGTTGGTTTGAGGGCGAAGGTTGGTGTGAAAGTGAAGGTTGGTGTGTGGGTGAAGGTTGGTGTGTGGGTGAAGGATGGTGTGTGGGTGAAGGTTGGTGTGAGGGCGCAGGTTGGTGTGAAGGTGAAGGTTGGATTGTGGGTGAAGGTTGGTGTGTGGGTGAAGGCTGGTGCGTGGGTGAAAGTTGGTGTGAGGGAGAAGGTTGGTGTGTGGGAGAAGGTTAGTGTGTGGGAGAAGGTTGGTGTGAGGGTGAAGGTTGATGTGTGGGAGAAGGTTGGTGTGAGGGAGAAGGTTGGTGTGTGGGAAAAGGTTGGTGTGAGGGTGAAGGTTGGTGTGTGGGAGAAGGTTGGTGTGAGGGCGAAGGATGGTGTGAAGTTGAATGTTGGTGTATGGGTGAAGGTTGATGTGTGGGAGAAGGTTGGTGTGTGGGTGAAGGTTGGTGTGAGGGAGAAGGTTGGTGTGAGGGTGAAGGTTGGTGTGAGGGAGAAGGTTGGTGTGTGGGTGAAGGTTGGTGTGTGGGTGAAGGTTGGTGTGTGGGTAAAGGTTGGTGTGTGGGCGAAGGATGGTGTGAGGGCGCAGGTTGGTGTGAGGGAGAAGGTTGGTGTGAGGGAGAAGGTTGGTGTGAGGGATAAGGTTAGTGAGTGGGTGAAGGTTGGTGTGTGGGTGAAGGTTGTTGTGAGGGTGAAGGTTGGTGTAAGGGTGAAGGTTAGTGTGCAGGTGAAGGTTGGTGTGAGGGCGAAGGTTGGTGTGTGGGCGAAGGTTGGTGTGTGGGAGAAGGTTGGTGTGTGGGTGAAGGTTTGTGTGTGGGTGAAGGTTGGTGTGTGGGAGAAGGTTGGTGTGTGGGTGAAGGTTGGTGTGTGGGAGAAGGTTGGTGTGTGGGTGAAGGTTTGTGTGTGGGTGAAGGTTGGTGTGCAGGTGAAGGTTGTTGTGAGGGCGAAGGTTGGTGTGTGGATGAAGGTTGGTGTGTGGGAGAAGGTTGGTGTGTGGGTGAAGGTTTGTGTGTGGGTGAAGGTTGGTGTGCAGGTGAAGGTTGGTGTGAGGGTGAAGGTTGGTGTAAGGGTGAAGGTTGGTTTGTGGGTGAAGGTTGGTGTGAGGGCGCAGGTTGGTGTGAGGGCGCAGGTTGGTGTGAGAGCGCAGATTGGTGTGAGGGCGAAGGTTGGTGTGAAGGTGAAGGTTGGTGTGTGGGCGCAGGTTGGCGTGAGGGAGAAGGTTGGCGTGAGGGTGAAGGTTGGTGTGTGGGCGCAGGTTGGTGTGTCGGCGCAGGTTGGTGTGAGGGCGCTGGTTGGTGTGAGGGCGAAGGTTGGTGTGTGGGCGCAGGTTGGTGTGAGGGAGAAGGTTGGTGTGAGAGCGCAGGTTGGTGTGTGGGCGAAGGTTGGGGTGTGGGCACAGGTTGGTGAGAGGGAGAAGGTTGGTGTGAGGGCGCAGGTTGGTGTTAGGGAGAAGGTTGGTGTGAGGGAGAAAGTTGGTGTGAGGGCGCAGGTTGGTGTGAGGGCGAAGGTTGGTGTGGAGGTGAAGGTTGGTGTGTGGGAGAAGGTTGTTGTGAGGGTGACGGTTGGTGTGTGGGTGAAGGTTGGTGTGTGGGAGAAGGTTGGTGTGTGGGAGAAGGTTGGATGTGGAGAAGGTTGGTGTGAGGGAGAAGGTTGTTGTGAGGGTGAAGGTTGGTGTGTGGGTGAAGGTTGATGTGTGGGAGAAGGTTGGTGTGTGGGAGAAGGTTGGTGTGTGGGTGAAGGTTGGATGTGGAGAAGGTTGGTGTGAGGGTGAAGGTTGGTGTGAGGGTGAAGGTTGGTGTGAGGGAGAAGGTTGGTGTGTGGGAGAAGGTTTGTGTGAGAGCGCAGGTTGGTGTGAGGGCGCAGGTTGGTGTGAGGGCGCAGGTTGGTGTGAGAGCGCAGATTGGTGTGAGGGCGAAGGTTGGTGTGAAGGTGAAGGTTGATGTGTGGGCGCAGGTTGGCGTGAGGGAGAAGGTTGGTGTGAGGGTGAAGGTTGGTGTGTGGGCGCAGGTTGGTGTGTGGGCGCAGGTTGGTGTGAGGGCGAAGGTTGGTGTGAGGGCGCAGGTTGGTGTGAGGGAGAAGGTTGGTGTGAGGGTGAAGGTTGGTGTGTGGGCGCAGGTTGGTGTGTCGGCGCAGGTTGGTGTGAGGGCGCTGGTTGGTGTGAGGGCGAAGGTTGGTATGAGGGCGCAGGTTGGTGTGAGGGAGAAGGTTGGTGATGAGGGCGCAGGTTGGTGTTAGGGAGAAGGTTGGTGTGAGGGAGAAAGATGGTGTGAGGGCGCAGGTTGGTGTGAGGGCGAAGGTTGGTGTGAGGGAGAAGGTTGGTGTGAGGGAGAAGGTTGGTGTGAGGGCGCAGGTTGGTGTGAGGGAGAAGGTTGTTGTGAGGGAGAAGGTTGGTGTGAGGGCGAAGGTTGGTGTGAGGGCGAAGGTTGGTGTGAGGGAGAAGGTTGGTGTGAGGGCGCAGGTTGGTGTGAGGGAGAAGTTTGGTGTGAGGGCGCAGGTTGGTGTTAGGGAGAAGGTTGGTGTGAGAGAGAAGGTTGGTGTGAGGGCGAAGGTTGGTGTGAGGGCGAAGATTGGTGTGAGGGCGAAGGTTGGTGTGAGGGCGAAGGTTGGTGTGAGGGCAAAGGTTGGTGTGAGGGAGAAGGTTGGTGTGAGGGCGCAGGTTGGTGTGAGGGCGCAGGTTGGTGTGAGGGAGAAGGTTGTTGTGAGGGCGAAGGTTGGTGTGAGGGTGAAGGTTGGTGGGTGGGTGTAGGTTGGTGTGTGGGTGATGGTTGGTGTGAGGGAGAAGGATGGTGTGTGGGTGAAGGTTGGTATGAGGGTGAAGGTTGGTGTGTGGGTGAAGGTTGGTGTGAGGGAGAGGTTGGTGTGTGGGTGAAGGTTGTTGTGTGGGTGAAGGTTGGTGTGAGGGAGAAGGTTGGTGTCGAGGTGAAGGTTGGTGTGAGGGAGAAGGTTGGTGTGTGGGTGAAGGTTGGTGTGATGTTGAAGGTTGGTGTGAGGGAGAAGGTTGGTGTGTGGGTGTAGGTTGGTGTGTGGGTGAAGGTTGGTGTGTGGGTGAAGGTTGGTGTGAGTGAGAAGGTTGTTGTGAGGGTGAAGGTTGGTGTGTGGGTGAAGGTTGGTGTGTGGGTGAAGGTTGATGTGTGGGAGAAGGTTGGTGTGTGGGAGAAGGTTGGTGAGTGGGTGAAGGTTGGATGTGGAGAAGGTTGGTGTGAGGGTAAAGGTTGGTGTGTGGGTGAAGGTTGGTGTGTGGGTGAAGGTTGATGTGTGGGTGAAGGTTGGTATGTGGGCGCAGGTTGGTGTGAGGGCGCAGGTTGGTGTGAGGGCGCAGGTTGGTGTGAGGGCGCAGGTTGGTGTTAGGGCGAAGGTTGGTGTGAGGGAGAAGGTTGGTGTGTGGGTGAAGGTTGGTTTGAGGGCGAAGGTTGGTGTGAAAGTGAAGGTTGGTGTGTGGGTGAAGGTTGGTGTGTGGGTGAAGGATGGTGTGTGGGTGAAGGTTGGTGTGAGGGCGCAGGTTGGTGTGAAGGTGAAGGTTGGATTGTGGGTGAAGGTTGGTGTGTGGGTGAAGGTTGGTGCGTGGGTGAAAGTTGGTGTGAGGGAGAAGGTTGGTGTGTGGGAGAAGGTTAGTGTGTGGGAGAAGCTTGGTGTGAGGGTGAAGGTTGATGTGTGGGAGAAGGTTGGTGTGAGGGAGAAGGTTGGTGTGTGGGAAAAGGTTGGTGTGAGGGTGAAGGTTGGTGTGTGGGAGAAGGTTGGTGTGAGGGCGAAGGATGGTGTGAAGTTGAATGTTGGTGTGTGGGTGAAGGTTGGTGTGTGGGAGAAGGTTGCTGTGTGGGTGAAGGTTGGTGTGAGGGAGAAGGTTGGTGTGAGGGTGAAGGTTGGTGTGAGGGAGAAAGTTGGTGTGTGGGTGAAGGTTGGTGTGTGGGTGAAGGTTGGTGTGTGGGCAAAGGATGGTGTGAGGGCGCAGGTTGGTGTGAAGGTGAAGGTTTGTGTGAGGGCGACGGTTGGTGTGTGGGTGAAGGTTGGTGTGTGGGTGAAGGTTGGTGTGTGGGTGAAGGTTGGTGTGCAGGTGAAGGTTGGTGTGTGGGTGAAGGTTTGTGTGTTTGTGAAGGTTGGTGTGAGGGAGAAGGTTGGTGTGTGGGTGAAGGTTGGTGTGTGGGTGAAGGTTGGTGTGTGGGTGAAGGTTGGTGTGTGGGTGAAGGTTGGTGTGTGGGTAAAGGTTGGAGTGTGGGAGAAGGTTGGTGTGAGGGAGAAGGTTGGTGTGAGGGCGAAGGTTGGTGTAAGGGTGAAGGTTGGTGTGTGGGTGAAGGTTGGTGTGTGGGTGAAGGTTGGTGTGTGGGTGAAGGTTGGTGTGCGGGTGAAGGTTGGAGTGTGGGAGAAGGTTGGTGTGTGGGAGAAGGTTGGTGTGAGGGAGAAGGTTGGTGTGTGGGTGAAGGTTGGTGTGTGGGTGATGGTTGGTGTGAGGGTGAAGGTTGGTGTGAGGGCGCAGGTTGGTGTGTGGGTGAAGGTTTGTGTGTTTGTGAAGGTTGGTGTGAGGGTGAAGGTTGGTGTGAGGAAGAAGTTTGGTGTGTGGGAACAGGTTAGTGTGAAAATGAAGGTTTGTGTGTGGGTGAAGGTTGGTGTGTGGGTGAAGGTTGGTGTGTGGGTGAAGGTTGGTGTGTAGGTGAAGGTTGGTGTGTGGGTGAAGGTTGGTGTGTGGGTGAAGGTTGTTGTGAGGGTGAAGGTTGGTGTGTGGGTGAAGGTTGGTGTGTGGGTGAAGGTTGGTGTGTGGGTGAAGGTTGGTGTGTGGGTGAAGGTTGGTATGTGGGTGAAGGTTGGTGTGAGAGCGCAGGTTGGTGTGAAGGTGAAGGTTGGTGTGTGGATGAAGGTTGGTGTGTGGGTGAAGGTTGGTGTGAGAGCGAAGGTTGGTGTGAAGGTGAAGGTTGGTGTGAAGGTGAAGGTTGGTGTGTGGGTGAAGGATGGTGTGTGGGTGAAAGTTGGTGTGAGGGAGAAGGTTGGTGTGTGGGAGAAGGTTAGTGTGTGGGTGAAGGTTGGTGTGAGGGTGAAGGTTGGTGTGTGGGTGAACGTTGGTGTGTGGGAGAAGGTTGGTGTGAGGGAGAAGGTTGGTGTGTGGGAGAAGGTTGGTGTGAGGGTGAAGGTTGGTGTGTGTGTGAAGGTTGCTGTGAGCGCGAAGGGTGGTGTGAGGGAGAAGGTTGGTGAGTGGGAGAAGGTTGGTGTGTGGGAGAAGGTTTGTGTGAGGGCGCAGGTTGGTGTGAGGGCGCAGGTTGGTGTGAGGGCGCAGGTTGGTGTGAGGGCGTAGATTGGTGTGAGGGCGAAGGTTGGTGTGAAGGTGAAGGTTGGTGTGTGGGAGAAGGTTGGTGTGTGGGCGCAGGTTGGTGTGAGGGCGAAGGTTGGTGTGAGGGCGCAGGTTGGTGTGAGGGAGAAGGTTGGTGTGAGGGTGAAGGTTGGTGTGTGGGCGCAGGTTGGTGTGTCAGCGCAGGTTGGTGTGAGGGCGCAGGTTGGAGTGAGGGAGAAGGTTGGTGTGAGAGCGCAGGTTGGTGTGTGGGCGAAGGTTGGTGTGTGGGCACAGGTTTGTGAGAGGGAGAAGGTTGGTGTGAAGGTGAAGGTTGGTGTGAGGGAGAAGGTTGGTGTGAGGGAGCAGGTTGGTGTGTGGGCGCAGGTTGCTGTGTGGGCGCAGGTTGGTGTGAGGGCGAAGGTTGGTGTGAGGGCGCAGGTTGGTGTGAGGGAGAAGGTTGGTGTGAGGGTGAAGGTTGGTGTGTGGGCGCTGGTTGGTGTGAGGGCGAAGGTTGGTGTGAGGGCGCAGGTTGGTGTGAGGGAGAAGGTTGGTGTGAGAGCGCAGGATGGTGTGTGGGCGAAGGTTGGTGTGTGGGCACAGGTTGGTGAGAGGGAGAAGGTTGGTGTGAGGGCGCAGGTTGGTGTTAGGGAGAAGGTTGGTGTGTGGGTGTAGGTTGGTGTGTGGGTGAAGGTTGGTGTGTGGGTGAAGGTTGGTGTGAGTGAGAAGGTTGTTGTGAGGGTGAAGGTTGGTGTGTGGGTGAAGGTTGGTGTGTGGGTGAAGGTTGATGTGTGGGAGAAGGTTGGTGTGTGGGAGAAGGTTGGTGAGTGGGTGAAGGTTGGATGTGGAGAAGGTTGGTGTGAGGGTAAAGGTTGGTGTGTGGGTGAAGGTTGGTGTGTGGGTGAAGGTTGATGTGTGGGTGAAGGTTGGTATGTGGGCGCAGGTTGGTGTGAGGGCGCAGGTTGGTGTGAGGGCGCAGGTTGGTGTGAGGGCGCAGGTTGGTGTTAGGGCGAAGGTTGGTGTGAGGGAGAAGGTTGGTGTGTGGGTGAAGGTTGGTTTGAGGGCGAAGGTTGGTGTGAAAGTGAAGGTTGGTGTGTGGGTGAAGGTTGGTGTGTGGGTGAAGGATGGTGTGTGGGTGAAGGTTGGTGTGAGGGCGCAGGTTGGTGTGAAGGTGAAGGTTGGATTGTGGGTGAAGGTTGGTGTGTGGGTGAAGGTTGGTGCGTGGGTGAAAGTTGGTGTGAGGGAGAAGGTTGGTGTGTGGGAGAAGGTTAGTGTGTGGGAGAAGCTTGGTGTGAGGGTGAAGGTTGATGTGTGGGAGAAGGTTGGTGTGAGGGAGAAGGTTGGTGTGTGGGAAAAGGTTGGTGTGAGGGTGAAGGTTGGTGTGTGGGAGAAGGTTGGTGTGAGGGCGAAGGATGGTGTGAAGTTGAATGTTGGTGTGTGGGTGAAGGTTGGTGTGTGGGAGAAGGTTGCTGTGTGGGTGAAGGTTGGTGTGAGGGAGAAGGTTGGTGTGAGGGTGAAGGTTGGTGTGAGGGAGAAAGTTGGTGTGTGGGTGAAGGTTGGTGTGTGGGTGAAGGTTGGTGTGTGGGCAAAGGATGGTGTGAGGGCGCAGGTTGGTGTGAAGGTGAAGGTTTGTGTGAGGGCGACGGTTGGTGTGTGGGTGAAGGTTGGTGTGTGGGTGAAGGTTGGTGTGTGGGTGAAGGTTGGTGTGCAGGTGAAGGTTGGTGTGTGGGTGAAGGTTTGTGTGTTTGTGAAGGTTGGTGTGAGGGAGAAGGTTGGTGTGTGGGTGAAGGTTGGTGTGTGGGTGAAGGTTGGTGTGTGGGTGAAGGTTGGTGTGTGGGTGAAGGTTGGTGTGTGGGTAAAGGTTGGAGTGTGGGAGAAGGTTGGTGTGAGGGAGAAGGTTGGTGTGAGGGCGAAGGTTGGTGTAAGGGTGAAGGTTGGTGTGTGGGTGAAGGTTGGTGTGTGGGTGAAGGTTGGTGTGTGGGTGAAGGTTGGTGTGCGGGTGAAGGTTGGAGTGTGGGAGAAGGTTGGTGTGTGGGAGAAGGTTGGTGTGAGGGAGAAGGTTGGTGTGTGGGTGAAGGTTGGTGTGTGGGTGATGGTTGGTGTGAGGGTGAAGGTTGGTGTGAGGGCGCAGGTTGGTGTGTGGGTGAAGGTTTGTGTGTTTGTGAAGGTTGGTGTGAGGGTGAAGGTTGGTGTGAGGAAGAAGTTTGGTGTGTGGGAACAGGTTAGTGTGAAAATGAAGGTTTGTGTGTGGGTGAAGGTTGGTGTGTGGGTGAAGGTTGGTGTGTGGGTGAAGGTTGGTGTGTAGGTGAAGGTTGGTGTGTGGGTGAAGGTTGGTGTGTGGGTGAAGGTTGTTGTGAGGGTGAAGGTTGGTGTGTGGGTGAAGGTTGGTGTGTGGGTGAAGGTTGGTGTGTGGGTGAAGGTTGGTGTGTGGGTGAAGGTTGGTATGTGGGTGAAGGTTGGTGTGAGAGCGCAGGTTGGTGTGAAGGTGAAGGTTGGTGTGTGGATGAAGGTTGGTGTGTGGGTGAAGGTTGGTGTGAGAGCGAAGGTTGGTGTGAAGGTGAAGGTTGGTGTGAAGGTGAAGGTTGGTGTGTGGGTGAAGGATGGTGTGTGGGTGAAAGTTGGTGTGAGGGAGAAGGTTGGTGTGTGGGAGAAGGTTAGTGTGTGGGTGAAGGTTGGTGTGAGGGTGAAGGTTGGTGTGTGGGTGAACGTTGGTGTGTGGGAGAAGGTTGGTGTGAGGGAGAAGGTTGGTGTGTGGGAGAAGGTTGGTGTGAGGGTGAAGGTTGGTGTGTGTGTGAAGGTTGCTGTGAGCGCGAAGGGTGGTGTGAGGGAGAAGGTTGGTGAGTGGGAGAAGGTTGGTGTGTGGGAGAAGGTTTGTGTGAGGGCGCAGGTTGGTGTGAGGGCGCAGGTTGGTGTGAGGGCGCAGGTTGGTGTGAGGGCGTAGATTGGTGTGAGGGCGAAGGTTGGTGTGAAGGTGAAGGTTGGTGTGTGGGAGAAGGTTGGTGTGTGGGCGCAGGTTGGTGTGAGGGCGAAGGTTGGAGTGAGGGAGAAGGTTGGTGTGAGAGCGCAGGTTGGTGTGTGGGCGAAGGTTGGTGTGTGGGCACAGGTTGGTGAGAGGGAGAAGGTTGGTGTGAAGGTGAAGGTTGGTGTGAGGGAGAAGGTTGGTGTGAGGGAGCAGGTTGGTGTGTGGGCGCAGGTTGCTGTGTGGGCGCAGGTTGGTGTGAGGGCGAAGGTTGGTGTGAGGGCGCAGGTTGGTGTGAGGGAGAAGGTTGGTGTGAGGGTGAAGGTTGGTGTGTGGGCGCTGGTTGGTGTGAGGGCGAAGGTTGGTGTGAGGGCGCAGGTTGGTGTGAGGGAGAAGGTTGGTGTGAGAGCGCAGGATGGTGTGTGGGCGAAGGTTGGTGTGTGGGCACAGGTTGGTGAGAGGGAGAAGGTTGGTGTGAAGGTGAAGGTTGGTGTGAGGGAGAAGGTTGGTGTGAGGAGCAGGTTGGTGTGTGGGCGCAGGTTGCTGTGTGGGCGCAGGTTGGTGTGAGGGCGAAGGTTGGTGTGAGGGCGCAGGTTGGTGTGAGGGAGAAGGTTGGTGTGAGGGTGAAGGTTGGTGTGTGGGCGCTGGTTGGTGTGAGGGCGAAGGTTGGTGTGAGGGCGCAGGTTGGTGTGAGGGAGAAGGTTGGTGTGAGAGCGCAGGATGGTGTGTGGGCGAAGGTTGGTGTGTGGGCACAGGTTGGTGAGAGGGAGAATGTTGGTGTGAGGGCGCAGGTTGGTGTTAGGGAGAAGGTTGGTGTGAGGGCGCAGGTTGGTGTGAGGGCGAAGGTTGGTGTGAGGGAGAAGGTTGTTGTGAGGGTGAAGGTTGGTGTGTGGGTGAAGGTTGGTGTGTGGGTGAAAGTTGATGTGTGGGAGAAGGTTAGTGTGTGGGTGAAGGTTGGATGTGGAGAAGGTTGGTGTGAGGGTGAATGTTTGTGTGTGGGTGAAGGTTGGTGTGTGGGTGAAGGTTGATGTGTTGGTGAAGGTTTGTGTGAGAGCGCAGGTTGGTGTGAGGGCGAAGGTTGGTGTGAGGGCGCAGGTTGGTGTGAAGGTGAAGGTTGATGTGAGGGAGAAGGTTGGTGTGTGGGTGAAGGTTGGTGTGAGGGTGAAGGTTGGTGTGAGGGAGAAGGTTGGTGTGAGGGAGAAGGTTGGTGTGTAGGTGAAGGTTGGTGTGAGGGCGAAGGTTGGTGTGAGGGAGAAGGTTGGTGTGAGGGAGAAGGTTGGTGTGTGGGTGAAGGTTGGTGTGTGGGTGAAGGTTGGTGTGTGGGAGAAGGTTAGTGTGTGGGAGAAGGTTAGTGTGTGGGAGAAGGTTGGTGTGAGGGTGAAGATTGATGTCTGGGAGAAGGTTGGTGTGAGGCAGATGGTTGGTGTGTGGGAGAAGGTTGGTGTGAGGGTGAAGCTTGGTGTGTGGGTGAAGGTTGGTGTGAGGGCGAAGGATGGTGTGAAGTTGAATGTTGGTGTTGTCACGTGGGGGTGGGCGGTCCGGGGCTCTGCTAACACTCGGCTGCTAGGGGCTCAAAAGGCCCAAATACTCAGCCCCTCCGACTCCCTGGATTCACCGGAGTCTCCTTGGTCACACAAGATAGGACCAACAATGCCCACCTCCGCAGGTCTTTGCTTCCACCACAAAGGGGTGCCACTGATTCACCCTGGAAGCCCTTCAGTCAACCACGGGGAAACTGCTGTTAACAGTTCCGGCCTAGACCCGTGGGGGAGTGAAGGAAGACTCAGGCTTACCTATAACCATAACCTCCCTGAGTCTTGCCCGCCAGACAAAAAAAAGGTTGCAGGAACTCCTTTCCCGCCTGTCTTCTCTATCTTCCTCTTAGCAAGGTCGCCAGCTGGGTTATTATATCTGCACCCCAGCAATGCAGTTCAGTGGGTGTATCATATATCGTTTGTAGCCAGAAATGTATGCTCATAGAGAAATATCACAAATGGAGGCACACTCAAACACAGTAATAAAATGTGTGGATTTACTTACGCAAATTACATGAACACACACACACAATCACAAGTAATACATGAATATGGAATATTGATAATGAGTCTGGAGATCGTCAGCCTCTTCTTCCACGACCTCCAACTCTCCTTCAACTGGGCAGGAAGACAGGAGTCTCACACTCTCACAGGAGGGCCTCTTCACCACGTCGGCACCTCTTCTTCACTGTCCTGCCATCCATACACACTGTCCTCTCTGACAGTCCTGGACACAAGCTGCATTGCAGCCTATTCTACCATTAAAGCAATAAAGTCTTGCTGCCACATACACAAGTAAATATTGTGGCCTAACTAGCCTACTCATACAAGGGGTAATGGGAGGGAAAAATGATCTACCTTACACTCCTGGCTCACGACGCCTGTCCCTCGATGGTGTGATGGTCCCACGCTTCCTTGGGTCGATCCTCGACGATCCAGGGCGTTCCACAGGTCCTCAGGTGTCGTGAAGCCTTCGCGTCGTCGCCGTTCCAATCCCTGAGGTTCAGCTGCCCCAATCCTGGTTCATCGATGGGCGCTGAGCTAATCACTATTTTTCCCCACACTCGCCTCTCCCACAGGGCGTCGCTCCTTGTCCTAGGCACTGTGTCGTCCTTCCAAGATTCTCAGTGGATGTGACCCCAGTCACAGCTAGCTTGCTCGCCCACCTTCCAGACCTCAACGTCCAGCCAGCGGCGCCGCCCAGCGTCGTCGCCGACTATTTTCCAAGTTTGGGCACTTCTCTGCTCACTGAACTTGGTTCCTCTTTGGCTTCCCAGAAGCGCAGGGTCTCCAATAACTATGTTGGCGGCGATGGTCAGCTCAATCCACTGGACAAGGCTTGCAGAGCCTCCAATTCTTGAGAGCAAGACCGAGGCGCGTCCTGTCGCTTCCACGGTCAGTACAACTCTGACGTTGGCGCCGCCCGGGGCACTCGGTGACGTCATGGCGGGCCCTGATTTGTCGCCCGCGACCTACGTCGGCCAATCCGCGATCGGCATAGTGTCCCCTTCCACAAGGTCACATCTGCCGTAGGGGATACTGTTTCATTTATAACAGGGCGCCAATTTTCCTTTATTTACAACTTATAATATAACCTCCTTCCATAAAATGGCAGCCAGTCTGGTCGCCACATATATCATTAGACTCCCTGAACCTCAGAGAATCAGTAGGGAGAGCTGATATGACTCTTTAAGCCGGCAAACGAAAGAAATAGGAGAGGGCACCGTAACATACCCCTCCCCTTAAAATAAGAGTCATATCGGAAGAGCAGCACTCAAGAGGGCAACCTATACTCTTGCTCCCTCCGTTCCTGAAGTGTCACTCCTCCAGTTGGTGACGTGGCTCATACCACTTTGCCAGTCACTTGCCTCATTGTATCTCCACCTCGCATAGTACCGGGTGTGACGGGTGTTCCCTGAACACCTACAAGAAATCCTCTCTCCGTGGCTACGAGTGTACTCCCACGGCTCGTTACCACTGTAAGATTCAGTGCATGCAGCGCCTCCACCGCGTCGTGCACTCCGAGATAGTCTTGCATTTCCATTGCGTCCTACAGGTACTCCATGTTTCCTCCCATGATCTCCTCTTCGCCAATCTTCTCTCTTCTCGGTTCCTCTTCTCCCGTAGGTGCGTTGTCTCCTCACAGTGGCACTTGTAACCTGTACTCCATCCAGCAGCTTCCTCTCTTCCACACTAGGCTTTTGCGATGGCCCAATGCCCCTCTGGTTAGGCTGGCGCCTACCCTGGGTGTACCTATTCCCTGCTTTCTTCGTATTGCCTTTCCTATACCACTCGCTCCTTCGTTCCCGACGAACATCTTCACTCCTCCATGAGATTCTCTTCCCTGCAGACGTCTTCTTCGGTTCGTGGTTGGGCTCTTCCACCTCCCTGTGGCTCACCTCACCACGGTGGTTCATCTTGCACCTACCACTATTCATCTGGCTGGCATAGGGTGCACTGCGTCGTGGCTCCTCCACTCTGCCCCTCACTGCCGTTCGCTCATCCACTGAGCTTACTTTATTCACGTTTCTGTATGGAGGGAGTGCGGTCTGCAGCCTCTTCACCGCCCCAGGCGTTTGTACAGCTGCTCCTCGCCACTCCTCCATACGCATCATCAGGCTTAGTCGGAGGTCCCCGTCGGGGTTTTCCACAACCTCCGACGACCTCTCTGCACTCTCGCCCTCGTTGTCGTCGTCTCTGGCGACGTTTTCCCCGTCGAAGTCGGCTTCCTCACTATTATTTGGAGCGACTGATACCTCACCTGGCAGGGTTGTACCGCTGCTTGAAACATAGGCACTCCTGGCCCAATCGGGTTGTATCCTGCCTCCTCCGAGGTCATTACCCAGCACCATCTGTACATGCTCTAGGGGTAATTTAGGGGCTACAGCTACTATAGCTTTCTCGACTCCGCAGTCGGCAATCAGCTGTACTTCGTGAAGTGGCAACCTGTATTCCTCCCCCACACTGCGTATCCTCACCACTCCCACAGGTGAATCGTTAAATTCCTTGGGGAGAATACTCCTGGTTACCATACTTATGTCAGCACCCGTATCTCGAAGCACGGCAACCTCCACTGGGTCTGACATTCCAAACTTCACGTTGGCCCCGAAAACGAAGGGATGTTCACCCAACTTCATTTCCCAACCATTCACGTTGGGTCCACTATAATATGGGGTGTGAACAAACACTCTCTCCTCTTCCAACATTAATCCTACATTCCTTTGGTGCTCCTCACACTCGCGGGCATAATGTCCTCTCACACCACAGTTGTAGCATCGGCCACCTCCCCTGGGCGGCCACTCGCCAGTCACTCTGGCGGTACCACTTGCAGACGTCCCCTGGGTCCTCCTTGGACTCCCTGTCGTCGTATCCGGGACTGCAGCACTTGCTCCCGAGTTAGGTCCACTGCTCACAGCTTGGGGCTTCCTCCCCGCGTCTCTTGAGCTCTTGAACCACGTTACTTCATCGGGCACACTACTCTTGGGAGAGTCCCCACTCGTCCTCGCTCCTCCTGAACTCCTAAAGTTCCCTCCCGATCTGGGGTAAGGCGAGGGTCTGGGCGGCCCCTCCCTCCTGATATGTAGTGCCTCCTCCAGCATGTCGGCTCGATCCGCTGCAGCCTTCAGGTCCTTAATACCTGCTTCTCTCACCCTTACTCGCAACTCAGGATGGAGCACCGACATGAACTTCTCCATCACTATCAGTCGTTTGATATCATCAACCGACTCCGCTTCCTCCGCCTTCAACCATCGTAGGAATTTCCGTTCCATATCCCTGGCGGTCTCGGCGTAAGTCTTTCCCGACGCTCTTGTACACTCTCTGAACCGCTTCCGGTACATCTCCGGAGTCAGCCGGAATGAGTGGAGAACCGCATTCTTAATCGCGTCATAACTAGTACACTCCTCTAGGTCCAGCATGTTATAGGCTTCCCGGGCCTCTCCAGTCAACCTGCCCTGGACCAGAGCAGCCCAATCATCTTCCGGCCACTCCTTCAGAGTCGCTATCCGTTCAAAGTGTTCGAAGAACGCCTCAGCTTCTTGTGGTTCGAACGTAGGTAAGTCACGTTCCCTTACCTTGAGGTCATCCCGCCGTGCAGGTAGTGAGGGCAGACCACGTTCAACGCGACGCAATTCGACTTCTTTCTTTGCCTTTATCTCCTCCAGTCGCAGTCGTCTCTCTCCTTCTTCTCGCTGCAGCCGAGCTTCTCGCTCCTCTCGCTGCAGCTGCAGCCGTGCTTCTCGCTCCTCTCGCTGCAGCTGGGCTTCCAGTTGCATCTTCATTATTTCCAGTTGCAGGCTCCTCTTACTACAGCTGGACCTTCCACTGCTCCCATGTTCACTGTGAATTCTCTCCACACTGGTAGGCGCTTGGGGGGGCCCTAGTCGGGACGGTTCACCTTGCGACGGCTCTCCTCGGGACGGCTCCTCTTGAGATGGCTCCTCTCCCGTCGCTTCCTCTCGAGCTGTGAGCTGTGCCATGATCTCTATCCTTCGCTCCGCTACCTTAGTCGTCCTCAACCTGATCCCAAAGTGGTTTGCCACTTGTTGGAGCTGGGCCTTGGTACACTCCTCCAAAATTCTCTCGTCCCTTGTGTCAATAAATTTCTTTACTTTGTCTTCCTCCATCTCTATATCATTGAGCATACACGACAGCACAGACAAGTTAGTAGGCACTAATTTCACCGTTTCAGTCCCTTAGCTGGTTGAGTAACAGTACCACCGAATTCACTGGCCACACTGTATTAGTACCCTGGCAACACTTGTCTTGCAATTTGGTCCACACTGTAGCTTGATCCGCGCTTCCTGGCGAAGTTCCCAGTTCTTGGCTACTGGGGTTCGAATCCTGGCAAGGTCGCCAGTTCCCTTGTCACGTGGGGGTGGGCGGTCCGGGGCTCTGCTAACACTCGGCTGCTAGGGGCTCAAAAGGCCCAAATACTCAGCCCCTCCGACTCCCTGGATTCACCGGAGTCTCCTTGGTCACACAAGATAGGACCAACAATGCCCACCTCCGCAGGTCTTTGCTTCCACCACAAAGGGGTGCCACTGATTCACCCTGGAAGCCCTTCAGTCAACCACGGGGAAACTGCTGTTAACAGTTCCGGCCTAGACCCGTGGGGGAGTGAAGGAAGACTCAGGCTTACCTATAACCATAACCTCCCTGAGTCTTGCCCGCCAGACAAAAAAAAGGTTGCAGGAACTCCTTTCCCGCCTGTCTTCTCTATCTTCCTCTTAGCAAGGTCGCCAGCTGGGTTATTATATCTGCACCCCAGCAATGCAGTTCAGTGGGTGTATCATATATCGTTTGTAGCCAGAAATGTATGCTCATAGAGAAATATCACAAATGGAGGCACACTCAAACACAGTAATAAAATGTGTGGATTTACTTACGCAAATTACATGAACACACACACACAATCACAAGTAATACATGAATATGGAATATTGATAATGAGTCTGGAGATCGTCAGCCTCTTCTTCCACGACCTCCAACTCTCCTTCAACTGGGCAGGAAGACAGGAGTCTCACACTCTCACAGGAGGGCCTCTTCACCACGTCGGCACCTCTTCTTCACTGTCCTGCCATCCATACACACTGTCCTCTCTGACAGTCCTGGACACAAGCTGCATTGCAGCCTATTCTACCATTAAAGCAATAAAGTCTTGCTGCCACATACACAAGTAAATATTGTGGCCTAACTAGCCTACTCATACAAGGGGTAATGGGAGGGAAAAATGATCTACCTTACACTCCTGGCTCACGACGCCTGTCCCTCGATGGTGTGATGGTCCCACGCTTCCTTGGGTCGATCCTCGACGATCCAGGGCGTTCCACAGGTCCTCAGGTGTCGTGAAGCCTTCGCGTCGTCGCCGTTCCAATCCCTGAGGTTCAGCTGCCCCAATCCTGGTTCATCGATGGGCGCTGAGCTAATCACTATTTTTCCCCACACTCGCCTCTCCCACAGGGCGTCGCTCCTTGTCCTAGGCACTGTGTCGTCCTTCCAAGATTCTCAGTGGATGTGACCCCAGTCACAGCTAGCTTGCTCGCCCACCTTCCAGACCTCAACGTCCAGCCAGCGGCGCCGCCCAGCGTCGTCGCCGACTATTTTCCAAGTTTGGGCACTTCTCTGCTCACTGAACTTGGTTCCTCTTTGGCTTCCCAGAAGCGCAGGGTCTCCAATAACTATGTTGGCGGCGATGGTCAGCTCAATCCACTGGACAAGGCTTGCAGAGCCTCCAATTCTTGAGAGCAGACCGAGGCGCGTCCTGTCGCTTCCACGGTCAGTACAACTCTGACGTTGGCGCCGCCCGGGGCACTCGGTGACGTCATGGCGGGCCCTGATTTGTCGCCCGCGACCTACGTCGGCCAATCCGCGATCGGCATAGTGTCCCTTCCACAAGGTCACATCTGCCGTAGGGGATACTGTTTCATTTATAACAGGGCGCCAATTTTCCTTTATTTACAACTTATAATATAACCTCCTTCCATAAAATGGCAGCCAGTCTGGTCGCCACATATATCATTAGACTCCCTGAACCTCAGAGAATCAGTAGGGAGAGCTGATATGACTCTTTAAGCCGGCAAACGAAAGAAATAGGAGAGGGCACCGTAACAGTGTGTGGGTGAAGGTTGGTGTGTGGGAGAAGGTTGGTGTGTGGGTGAAGGTTGGTGTGAGGGAGAAGGTTGGTGTGACGGTGAAGGTGGTGTGAGGGAGAAGGTTGGTGTGTGGGTGAAGGTTGGTGTGTGGGTGAAGGTTGGTGTGTGGGTAAAGGTTGGTGTGTAGGGGAAGGATGGTGTGAGGGCGCAGGTTGGTGTGAGGGAGAAGGTTGGTGTGAGGGAGAAGGTTGGTGTGAGGGAGAAGGTTAGTGTGTGGGTGAAGGTTGGTGTGTGGGTGAAGGATGGTGTGTGGGTGAAGGTTGGTGTGAGGGCGCAGGTTGGTGTGAAGGTGAAGGTTGGATTGTGGGTGAAGGTTGGTGTGTGGGTGAAGGTTTGTGCGTGGGTGAAAGTTGGTGTGAGGGAGAAGGTTGGTGTGTGGGAGAAGGTTAGTGTGTGGGAGAAGGTTGGTGTGAGGGTGAAGGTTGATGTGTGGGAGAAGGTTGGTGTGAGGGAGAAGGTTGGTGTGTGGGAAAAGTTTGGTGTGAGGGTGAAGGTTGGTGTGTGGGAGAAGGTTGGTGTGAGGGCGAAGGATGGTGTGAAGTTGAATGTTGGTGTGTGGGTGAAGGTTGGTGTGTGGGAGAAGGTTGCTGTGTGGGTGAAGGTTGGTGTGAGGGAGAAGGTTGGTGTGAGGGTGAAGGTTGGTGTGAGGGAGAAAGTTGGTGTGTGGGTGAAGGTTGGTGTGTGGGTGAAGGTTGGTGTGTGGGCGAAGGATGGTGTGAGGGCGCAGGTTGGTGTGAAGGTGAAGGTTTGTGTGAGGGCGACGGTTGGTGTGTGGGTGAAGGTTGGTGTGTGGGTGAAGGTTGGTGTGTGGGTGAAGGTTGGTGTGCAGGTGAAGGTTGGTGTGAGGGCGAAGGTTGGTGTAAGGGTGAAGGTTGGTGTGTGGGTGAAGGTTGGTGTGTGGGTGAAGGTTGGTGTGTGGGTGAAGGTTGGTGTGTGGGTGAAGGTTGGAGTGTGGGAGAAGGTTGGAGTGAGGGAGAAGGTTGGTGTGTGGGTGAAGGTTGGTGTGTGGGTGATGGTTGTTGTGAGGGTGAAGGTTGGTGTGAGGGCGCAGGTTGGTGTGTGGGTGAAGGTTTGTGTGTTTGTGAAGGTTGGTGTGAGGGTGAAGTTTGGTGTGAGGAAGAAGTTTGGTGTGTGGGAAAAGGTTAGTGTGAAAATGAAGGTTTGTGTGTGGGTGAAGGTTGGTGTGTAGGTGAAGGTTGGTGAGTGGGTGAAGGTTGGTGTGTGGGTGAAGGTTGTTGTGAGGGTGAAGGTTGGTGTGTGGGTGAAGGTTGGTGTGTGGGTGAAGGTTGGTGTGTGGGTGAAGGTTGGTGTGTGGGTGAAGGTTGGTGTGTGGGTGAAGGTTGGTGTGAGAGCGCAGGTTGGTGTGAAGGTGAAGGTTGGTGTGTGGATGAAGGTTGGTGTGTGGGTGAAGGTTGGTGTGAGAGCGAAGGTTGGTGTGAAGGTGAAGGTTGGTGTGTGGGTGAAGGTTGGTGTGTGGGTGAAGGATGGTGTGTGGGTGAAAGTTGGTGTGAGGGAGAAGGTTGGTGTGTGGGAGAAGGTTGGTGTGTGGGTGAAGGTTGGTGTGAGGGTGAAGGTTGGTGTGTGGGTGAAGGTTGGTGTGTGGGAGAAGGTTGGTGTGAGGGAGAAGGTTGGTGTGTGGGAGAAGGTTGGTGTGAGGGTGAAGGTTGGTGTGTGGGTGAAGGTTGCTGTGAGCGCGAAGGGTGGTGTGAGGGAGAAGGTTGGTGAGTGGGAGAAGGTTGGTGTGTGGGAGAAGGTTTGTGTGAGGGCGCAGGTTGGTGTGAGGGAGAAGGATGGTGTGTGGGTGAAGGTTGGAATGAGGGTGAAGGTTGGTGTGTGGGTGAAGGTTGGTGTGTGGGCGAAGGTTGGTGTGAGAGAGAAGGTTGGTGTGAGGGCGCAGGTTGGTGTGAGGGAGAAGGTTGTTGTGAGGAGAGATGGTTGGTGTGAGGGCGAAGGTTGGTGTGAGGGCGAAGATTGGTGTGAGGGAGAAGGTTGGTGTTTGGGTGAAGGTTGGTGTGAAGTTGAAGGTTGGTGTGAGGGAGAAGGTTGGTGTGTGGGTGTAGGTTGGTGTGTGTGTGAAGGTTGGTGTGAGGGAGAATGATGGTGTGTGGGTGAAGGTTGGTATGAGGGTGAAGGTTGGTGTGTGGGTGAAGGTTGGTGTGAGGGAGAAGGTTGTTGTGAGGGTGAAGGTTGGTGTGTGGGTGAAGGTTGGTGTGTGGGTGAAAGTTGGTGTGAGGGAGAAGGTTGGTGTGTGGGAGAAGGTTGGTGTGTGGGTGAAGGTTGGTGTGAGGGTGAAGGTTGGTGTGTGGGTGAAGGTTGGTGTGTGGGAGAAGGTTGGTGTGAGGGAGAAGGTTGGTGTGTGGGAGAAGGTTGGTGTGAGGGTGAAGGTTGGTGTGTGGGTGAAGGTTGCTGTGAGCGCGAAGGGTGGTGTGAGGGAGAAGGTTGGTGAGTGGGAGAAGGTTGGTGTGTCGGAGAAGGTTTGTGTGAGGGCGCAGGTTGGTGTGTGGGCGCAGGTTGGTGTGAGGGCGAAGGTTGGTGTGAGGGCGCAGGTTGGTGTGAGGGAGAAGGTTGGTGTGAGGGTGAAGGTTGGTGTGTGGGCGCAGGTTGGTGTGTCAGCGCAGGTTGGTGTGAGGGCGCAGGTTGGTGTGAGGGAGAAGGTTGGTGTGAGAGCGCAGGTTGGTGTGTGGGCGAAGGTTGGTGTGTGGGCACAGGTTGGTGAGAGGGAGAAGGTTGGTGTGAAGGTGAAGGTTGGTGTGAGGGAGAAGGTTGGTGTGAGGGAGCAGGTTGGTGTGTGGGCGCAGGTTGCTGTGTGGGCGCAGGTTGGTGTGAGGGCGAAGGTTGGTGTGAGGGCGCAGGTTGGTGTGAGGGAGAAGGTTGGTGTGAGGGAGAAGGTTGGTGTGAGGGTGAAGGTTGGTGTGTGGGCGCTGGTTGGTGTGAGGGCGAAGGTTGGTGTGAGGGCGCAGGTTGGTGTGAGGGAGAAGGTTGGTGTGAGAGCGCAGGATGGTGTGTGGGCGAAGGTTGGTGTGTGGGCACAGGTTGGTGAGAGGGAGAATGTTGGTGTGAGGGCGCAGGTTGGTGTGTGGGAGAAGGTTGGTGTGAGGGCGCAGGTTGGTGTGAGGGCGAAGGTTGGTGTGAGGGCGAAGGTTGGTGTGAGGAAGAAGGTTGGTGTGAGGGCGCAGGTTGGTGTGAGGGAGAAGGTTGTTGTGAGGGAGAAGGTTGGTGTGAGGGCAAAAGTTGGTGTGAGGGTGAAGGTTGGTGTGTGGATGAAGGTTGGTGTGAGGGAGAAGGATGGTGCGTGGGTGAAGGTTGGTATGAGGGTGAAGGTTGGTGTGTGGGTGAAGGTTGGTGTGTGGGCGAAGGTTGGTGTGAGAGAGAAGGTTGGTGTGAGGGCGCAGGTTGGTGTAAGGGAGAAGGTTGTTGTGAGGAGAGATGGTTGGTGTGAGGGCGAAGGTTGGTGTGAGGGTGAAGATTGGTGTGAGGGAGAAGGTTGGTGTTTGAGTAAAGGTTGGTGTGAAGTTGAAGGTTGGTGTGAGGGAGAAGGTTGGTGTGTGGGTGTAGGTTGGTGTGTGTGTGAAGGTTGGTGTGAGGGAGAATGATGGTGTGTGGGTGAAGGTTGGTATGAGGGTGAAGGTTGGTGTGTGGGTGAAGGTTGGTGTGAGGGAGAAGGTTGTTGTGAGGGTGAAGGTTGGTGTGTGGGTGAAGGTTGGTGTGTGGGTGAAGGTTGATGTGTGGGAGAAGGTTAGTGTGTGGGTGAAGGTTGGATGTGGAGAAGGTTGGTGTTAGGGTGAATGTTTGTGTGTGGGTGAAGGTTGGTGTGTGGGTGAAGGTTGATGTGTTGGTGAAGGTTTGTGTGAGGGCGCAGGTTGGTGTGAGGGCGAAGGTTGGTGTGAGGGCGCAGGTTGGTGTGAAGGTGAAGGTTGGTGTGAGGGAGAAGGTTGGTGTGTGGGTGAAGGTTGGTGTGAGGGCGAAGGTTGGTGTGAGGGAGAAGGTTGGTGTGAGGGAGAAGGTTGGTGTGTAGGTGAAGGTTGGTGTGAGGGCGAAGGTTGGTGTGAGGGAGAAGGTTGGTGTGAGGGAGAAGGTTGGTGTGTGGGGTGAAGGTTGGTGTGTGGGTGAAGGTTGGTGTGTGGGTTAAGGTTAGTGTGTGGGAGAAGGTTAGTGTGTGGGAGAAGGTTGGTGTGAGGGTGAAGATTGATGTCTGGGAGAAGGTTGGTGTGAGGGAGATGGTTGGTGTGTGGGAGAAGGTTGGTGTGAGGGTGAAGGTTGGTGTGTGGGTGAAGGTTGGTGTGAGGGCGAAGGATGGTGTGAAGTTGAATGTTGGTGTGTGGGTGAAGGTTGGTGTGTGGGAGAAGGTTGGTGTGTGGGTGAAGGTTGGTGTGAGGGAGAAGGTTGGTGTGAGGGTGAAGGTTGGTGTGAGGAGAAGGTTGATGTGTGGGTGAAGGTTGGTGTGTGGGAGAAGGTTGGTGTGTGGGTAAAGGTTGGTGTGTGGGCGAAGGATGGTGTGAGGGCGCAGGTTGGTGTGAGGGAGAAGGTTGGTGTGAGGGAGAAGGTTGGTGTGAGGGAGAAGGTTAGTGTGTGGGTGAAGGTTGGTGTGTGGGTGAAGGTTGTTGTAAGGGTGAAGGTTTAGGTAAGGGTGAAGGTTAGTGTGCAGGTGTAGGTTGGTGTGAGGGCGAAGGTTGGTGTGTGGGTGAAGGTTGGTGTGTGGGAGAAGGTTGGTGTGTGGGTGAAGGTTTGTGTGTGGGTGAAGGTTGGTGTGCAGGTGAAGGTTGGTGTGAGGGTGAAGGTTGGTGTAAGGGTGAAGGTTGGTGTGTGGGAGAAGGTTGGTTTGTGGGTGAAGGTTGGTGTGTGGGTGAAGGTTGGTGTGTGGGTGAAGGTTAGTGTGTGGGTGAAGGTTGGTGTGAGGGAGAAGGTTGGTGTGTGGGAGAAGGTTTGTGAGAGGGCGCAGGTTGGTGTGAGGGCGCAGGTTGGTGTGAGGGCGCAGGTTGGTGTGAGAGCGCAGATTGGTGTGAGGGCGAAGGTTGGTGTGAAGGTGAAGGTTGGTGTGTGGGCGCAGGTTGGCGTGAGGGTGAAGGTTGGTGTGAGGGAGAAGGTTGGTGTGAGGGCGCTGGTTGGTGTGAGGGCGAAGGTTGGTGTGTGGGCGCAGGTTGGTGTGAGGGAGAAGGTTGGTGTGAGAGCGCAGGTTGGTGTGTGGGCGAAGGTTGGTGTGTGGGCACAGGTTGGTGAGAGGGAGAAGTTTGGTGTGAGGGCGCAGGTTGGTGTTAGGGAGAAGGTTGGTGTGAGGGAGAAAGTTGGTGTGAGGGCGCAGGTTGATGTGAGGGCGAAGGTTGGTGTGGAGGTGAAGGTTGGTGTGAGGGAGAAGGTTGGTGTGTGGGTGAAGGTTGGTGTGATGTTGAAGGTTGGTGTGAGGGAGAAGGTTGGTGTGTGGGTGTAGGTTGGTGTGTGGGTGAAGGTTGGTGTGTGGGTGAAAGTTGGTGTGAGGGAGAAGGTTGTTGTGAGGGTGAAGGTTGGTGTGTGGGTGAAGGTTGGTGTGTGGGAGAAGGTTGGTGTGTGGGAGAAGGTTGGATGTGGAGAAGGTTGGTGTGAGGGAGAAGGTTGTTGTGAGGGTGAAGGTTGGTGTGTGGGTGAAGGTTGATGTGTGGGAGAAGGTTGGTGTGTGGGAGAAGGTTGGTGTGTGGGTGAAGGTTGGATGTGGAGAAGGTTGGTGTGAGGGTGAAGGTTGGTGTGTGGGTGAAGGTTGGTGTGAGGGAGAAGGTTGGTGTGTGGGAGAAGGTTTGTGTGAGAGCGCAGGTTGGTGTGAGGGCGCAGGTTGGTGTGAGGGCGCAGGTTGGTGTGAGAGCGCAGATTGGTGTGAGGGCGAAGGTTGGTGTGAAGGTGAAGGTTGGTGTGTGGGCGCAGGTTGGCGTGAGGGAGAAGGTTGGTGTGAGGGTGAAGGTTGGTGTGTGGGCGCAGGTTGGTGTGTGGGCGCAGGTTGGTGTGAGGGCGAAGGTTGGTGTGAGGGCGCAGGTTGGTGTGAGGGAGAAGGTTGGTGTGAGGGTGAAGGTTGGTGTGTAAGCGCAGGTTGGTGTGTCGGCGCAGGTTGGTGTGAGGGCGCTGGTTGGTGTGAGGGCGAAGGTTGGTGTGAGGGCGCAGGTTGGTGTGAGGGAGAAGGTTGGTGTGAGAGCGCAGGTTGGTGTGTGGGCGAAGGTTGGTGTGTGGGCGCTGGTTGGTGTGAGGGCGAAGGTTGGTGTGAGGGCGCAGGTTGGTGAGAGGGAGAAGGTTGGTGTGAGGGCGCAGGTTGGTGTTAGGGAGAAGGTTGGTGTGAGGGAGAAAGATGGTGTGAGGGCGCTGGTTGGTGTGAGGGCGAAGATTGGTGTGAGGGAGAAGGTTGGTGTGAGGGCGCAGGTTGGTGTGAGGGAGAAGGTTGTTGTGAGGGAGAAGGTTGGTGTGAGGGCGAAGGTTGGTGTGAGGGCGATGGTTGGTGTGAGGGAGAAGGTTGGTGTGAGGGCGCAGGTTGGTGTGAGGGAGAAGGTTGGTGTGAGGGCGCAGGTTGGTGTTAATGAGAAGGTTGGTGTGAGAGAGAAGGTTGGTGTGAGGGCGATGGTTGGTGTGAGGGCGAAGATTGGTGTGAGGGCGAAGGTTGGTGTGAGGGCGAAAGTTGGTGTGAGGGCGAAGGTTGGTGTGAGGGAGAAGGTTGGTGTGAGGGCGCAGGTTGGTGTGAGGGCGCAGGTTGGTGTGAGGGAGAAGATTGTTGTGAGGGCGAAGGTTGGTGTGAGGGAGAAGGTTGGTGTGAGGGCGCAGGTTGGTGTGAGGGAGAAGGTTGTTGTGAGGGAGAAGGTTGGTGTTCGGGCGAAGGTTGGTGTGAGGGTGAAGGTTGGTGTGAGGGAGAGGTTGGTGTGTGGGTGAAGGTTGTTGTGTGGGTGAAGGTTGGTGTGATGGAGAAGGTTGGTGTCGAGGTGAAGGTTGGTGTGAGGGAGAAGGTTGGTGTGTCGGTGAAGGTTGGTGTGATGTTGAAGGTTGGTGTGAGGGGAGAAGGTTGGTGTGTGGGTGTAGGTTGGTGTGTGGGTGAAGGTTGGTGTGTGGGTGATGGTTGGTGTGAGGGAGAAGGTTGTTGTGAGGGTCAAGGTTGGTGTGTGGGTGAAGATTGGTGTGTGGGTGAAGGTTGATGTGTGGGAGAAGGTTGGTGTGTGGGAGAAGGTTGGTGTGTGGGTGAAGGTTGGATGTGGAGAAGGTTGGTGTGAGGGTGAAGGTTGGTGTGTGGGTGAAGGTTGGTGTGTGGGTGAAGGTTGGTATGTGGGCGCAGGTTGGCGTGAGGGCGCAGGTTGGTGTTAGGGCGAAGGTTGGTGTGAGGGAGAAGGTTGGTGTGTGGGTGAAGGTTGGTTTGAGGGCGAAGGTTGGTGTGAGGGAGAAGGTTGGTGTGTGGGTGAAGGTTGGTGTGAAAGTGAAGGTTGGTGTGTGGGTGAAGGTTGGTGTGTGGGTGAAGGATGGTGTGTGGGTGAAGGTTGGTGTGAGGGCGCAGGTTGGTGTGAAGGTGAAGGTTGGATTGTGGGTGAAGGTTGGTGTGTGGGTGATGGTTGGTGCGTGGGTGAAAGTTGGTGTGAGGGAGAAGGTTGGTGTGTGGGAGAAGGTTAGTGTGTGGGAGAAGGTTGGTGTGAGGGTGAAGGTTGATGTTTGGGAGAAGGTTGGTGTGAGGGAGAAGGTTGGTGTGTGGGAAAAGGTTGGTGTGAGGGTGAAGGTTGGTGTGGGAGAAGGTTGGTGTGAGGGCGAAGGATGGTGTGAAGTTGAATGTTGGTGTGGGTGAAGGTTGGTGTGTGGGAGAAGGTTGCTGTGTGGGTGAAGGTTGGTGTGAGGGAGAAGGTTGGTGTGAGGGTGAAGGTTGGTGTGAGGGAGAAAGTTGGTGTGTGGGTGAAGGTTGGTGTGTGGGTGAAGGTTGGTGTGTGGGCGAAGGATGGTGTGAGGGCGCAGGTTGGTGTGAAGGTGAAGGTTTGTGTGAGGGCGACGGTTGGTGTGTGGGTGAAGGTTGGTGTGTGGGTGAAGGTTGGTGTGTGGGTGAAGGTTGGTGTGCAGGTGAAGGTTGGTGTGAGGGCGAAGGTTGGTGTAAGGGTGAAGGTTGGTGTGTGGGTGAAGGTTGGTGTGTGGGTGAAGGTTGGTGTGGTGGTGAAGGTTGGTGTGTGGGTGAAGGGTGGTGTGTGGGTGAAGGTTGGTGTGAGGGAGAAGGTTGGTGTGTGGGTGAAGGTTGGTGTGTGGGTGAAGGTTGGTGTTGGTGAAGGTTGGTGTGAGGGTGAAGGTTGGTGTGAGGGCGAAGGTTGGTGTGTGGGCGAAGGTTGGTGTGTGGGTTAAGGTTGGTGTGTGGGTGAAGGTTGGATGTGGGAGAAAGTTGGTGTGAGGGTGAAGGTTGGTGTGTCAGTGAAGGTTGGTGTGAGGGCGAAGGTTGGTGTGAGGGTGAAGGTTGGTGTGTGGGTGAATGTTGGTGTGAGGGAGAAGGTTGGTGTGAGGGAGAAGGTTGGTGTGAGGGTGAAGGTTGGTGTGTCAGTGAAGGTTGGTGTGAGGGAGAAGGTTCGTGTGAGGGTGAAGGTTGGTGTGTGGGCGCAGGTTGGTGTGTCGGCGCAGGTTGGTGTGAGGGAGAAGTTTGGTGTAAGGGCGCAGGTTGGTGTGAGGGAGAAGGTTGGTGTGAGAGCGCAGGTTGGTGTGTGGGCGAAGGCTGGTGTGCGGTCACAGGTTGGTGTGAGGGAGAAAGTTGGTGTGAAGGCGCAGGTTGGTGTGAGGGCGAAGGTTGGTGTGAGGGCGACGGTTGGTGTGAGGGAGACGGTTGGTGTGAGGGCGCAGGTTGGTGTGAGGGAGAAGGTTATTGTGAGGGAGAAGGTTGGTGTGAGGGCGAAGGTTGGTGTGAGGGTGAAGGTTGGTATGAGGGAGAAGGTTGGTGTGTGGGAGAAGGTTGGTGTGAGGGAGAAGGTTGGTGTGTGGGCGAAGGTTGGTGTGAGGGTGAAGGTTGGTGTGAGGGAGAAGGTTGGTGTGAGAGCGAAGGATGTTGTGAGGGCGCAGGTAGGTGTGTGGGTGAAGGTTGGTGTGAAGTTAAAGGTTGGTGTGAGGGAGAAGGTTGGTGTGTGAGCGAAGGTTGGTGTGAGGGAGAAGGTTGGTGTGTGAGCGAAGGTTTGTGTGTGGGTGAAGATTGGTGTGAGGGCGAAGGTTGGTGTGAGGGAGAAGGTTGGTGTGTGGGTGAAGGTTGGTGTGTGGGTGAAGGTTGGTGTGTGGGTGAAGGTTTGTGTGAGGGTGAAGGTTGGTGTGAGGTAGAAGGTTGGTGTGTGGGTGACGGTTGGTGTGTGGGTGAAGGTTGGTGTGAGGGAGAAGGTTGGTGTGTGGGTGAAGGTTGGTGTGAGGGTGAAGGTGGGTGTGTGGGTGAAGGTTGGTGTGTGGGTGAAGGTTGGATGTGGGAGAAGGTTGGTGTGAGGGTGAAGGTTGGTGTGTCAGTGAAGGTTGGTGTGAGGGCGAAGGTTGGTGTGAGGGTGAAGGTTGGTGTGTGGGTGAATGTTGGTGTGAGGGAGAAGGTTGGTGTGAGGGAGAAGGTTGGTGTGAGGGTGAAGGTTGGTGTGTCAGTGAAGGTTGGTGTGAGGGAGAAGGTTCGTGTGAGGGTGAAGGTTGGTGTGTGGGCGCAGGTTGGTGTGTCGGCGCAGGTTGGTGTGAGGGAGAAGTTTGGTGTAAGGGCGCAGGTTGGTGTGAGGGAGAAGGTTGGTGTGAGAGCGCAGGTTGGTGTGTGGGCGAAGGCTGGTGTGCGGTCACAGGTTGGTATGAGGGAGAAAGTTGGTGTGAAGGCGCAGGTTGGTGTGAGGGCGAAGGTTGGTGTGAGGGCGACGGTTGGTGTGAGGGAGACGGTTGGTGTGAGGGCGCAGGTTGGTGTGAGGGAGAAGGTTATTGTGAGGGAGAAGGTTGGTGTGAGGGCGAAGGTTGGTGTGAGGGTGAAGGTTGGTATGAGGGAGAAGGTTGGTGTGTGGGAGAAGGTTGGTGTGAGGGAGAAGGTTGGTGTGTGGGCGAAGGTTGGTGTGAGGGTGAAGGTTGGTGTGAGGGAGAAGGTTGGTGTGAGAGCGAAGGATGTTGTGAGGGCGCAGGTAGGTGTGTGGGAGAAGGTTGGTGTGAAGTTAAAGGTTGGTGTGAGGGAGAAGGTTGGTGTGTGAGCGAAGGTTTGTGTGTGGGTGAAGATTGGTGTGAGGGCGAAGGTTGGTGTGGGGGAGAAGGTTGGTGTGTGGGTGAAGGTTGGTGTGTGGGTGAAGGTTGGTGTGTGGGTGAAGGTTTGTGTGAGGGTGAAGGTTGGTGTGAGGGAGAAGGTTGGTGTGTGGGTGACGGTTGGTGTGTGGGTGAAGGTTGGTGTGAGGGAGAAGGTTGGTGTGTGGGTGAAGGTTGGTGTGAGGGTGAAGGTGGGTGTGTGGGTGAAGGTTGGTGTGAGGGAGAAGGTTGGTGTGAGGGTGAAGGTTGGTGTGTAGGGGAAGGTTGGTGTGTGGGTAAAGGTTGGTGTGTGGGTGAAGGTTGGTGTGTAGGTGAAGGTTGGTGTGAGGGAGAAGGTTAGTGTGATGGAGAAGGTTGGTGTGAGGGAGAAGGTTGGTGTGAGGGAGAAGGTTGGTGTGAGGTCGCAGGTTGGTGTGAAGGTGAAGGTTGGTGTGAGGGAGAAGGTTGGTGTGTGGGTGAAGATTGGTGTGTGAGTGAAGGTTGGTGTGTGGGCGCAACTTGGTGTGAGGGCGCAGGTTGGTGTGAGGGCGAAGGTTGGTGTGAGGGAGAAGGTTGGTGTGAGGGAGAAGGTTGGTGTGAGGGTGAAGGTTGGTGTGTAGGTGAAGGTTGGTGTGTGGGTGATGGTTGGTGTGTGGGTGAAGGTTGGTGTGTGGATGAAGGTTTGTGTGAGGGTGAAGGTTGGTGTGAGGGAGAAGGTTGGTGTGTGGGTGAAGGTTGGTGTGTGGGAGAAGGTTGGTGTGAGGGTGAAGGTTGGTGTGTGGGTGAAGGATGGTGTGTGGGAGAAGGTTGGTGTGTGGGTGAAGGTTGGTGTGTGGGAGAAGGTAGGTGTGAGGGTGAAGGTTGGTGTGTGGGTGAAGGTTGGTGTGTGGGTGAAGGTTGGTGTGTGGGTGAAGGTTGGTGTGTGGATGAAGGTTGGTGTGTGGGCGCAGGTTGGTGTGAAGGTGAAGGTTGGTGTCAAGGTGAAGGTTGGTGTGTGGGTGAAGGTTGGTGTGTGGTTGAAAGTTGGTGTGAAGGTGAAGGTTGGTGTGTGGGTGAAGGTTGGTGTGTGGGAGAAGGTTGGTGTGTGGGTGAAGGTTGGTGTGTGGGAGAAGGGTGGTGTGTGGGAGAAGGTTGGTGTGAGGGTGAAGGTTGGTGTGTAGGTGAAGGTTGGTGTGTGGGTGAAGGTTGGTGTGTGCGTGAAGGTTGGTGTGTGGGAGAAGGTTGGTGTGTGGGTGAAGGTTGGTGTGTGGGAGAAGGTTGGTGTGTGGGAAAAGGTTGGTGTGTGGGAGAAGGTAGGTGTGAGGGAGAAGGTTGGTGTGTGGGTGAAGGTTGGTGTGAGGGAGTAGGTTGGTGTGAGGGTGAAGGTTGGTGTGTGGGTGAAGGTTGGTGTGTAGGTGAAGGTTGGTGTGTGGGTGAAGATTGGAGTATGGGTGAAGGTTGGTGTGTGACACGCAACTTGGTGTGAGGGCGAAGGTTGGTGTGAGGGCGAAGGTTGGTGTGAGGGAGAAGGTTGGTGTGTGGGTGAAGGTTGGTGTGAGGGCGAAGGTTGGTGTGAAGGTGAAGGTTGGTGTGTGGGTGAAGGTTGGTGTGTGGGTGAAGGTTGGTGTGTGGGTGAAGGTTGGTTTGTGGGTGAAGGTTGGTGTGTGGGTGAAAGTTGGTGTGAGGGAGAAGGTTGGTGTGAGGGCGCAGGTTGGTGTGTGGGTGAAGGTTGGTGTGTGGGTGAAAGTTGGTGTGAGGGAGAAGGTTGGTGTGAGGGCGCAGGTTGGTGTGTGGGTGAAGGTTGGTGTGTGGGTGAAGGTTGGTGTGTGGGTGAAGGTTGGTGTGCAGGTGAAGGTTGGTGTGAGGGCGAAGGTTGGTGTAAGGGTGAAGGTTGGTGTGTGGGTGAAGGTTGGTGTGTGGGTGAAGGTTGGTGTGGTGGTGAAGGTTGGTGTGTGGGTGAAGGTTGGTGTGTGGGTGAAGGTTGGTGTGGTGGTGAAGGTTGGTGTGTGGGTGAAGGGTGGTGTGTGGGTGAAGGTTGGTGTGAGGGAGAAGGTTGGTGTGTGGGTGAAGGTTGGTGTGTGGGTGAAGGTTGGTGTTGGTGAAGGTTGGTGTGAGGGTGAAGGTTGGTGTGAGGGCGAAGGTTGGTGTGTGGGCGAAGGTTGGTGTGTGGGTTAAGGTTGGTGTGTGGGTGAAGGTTGGATGTGGGAGAAGGTTGGTGTGAGGGTGAAGGTTGGTGTGTCAGTGAAGGTTGGTGTGAGGGCGAAGGTTGGTGTGAGGGTGAAGGTTGGTGTGTGGGTGAATGTTGGTGTGAGGGAGAAGGTTGGTGTGAGGGAGAAGGTTGGTGTGAGGGTGAAGGTTGGTGTGTCAGTGAAGGTTGGTGTGATGAGAAGGTTCGTGTGAGGGTGAAGGTTGGTGTGTGGGCGCAGGTTGGTGTGTCGGCGCAGGTTGGTGTGAGAGAGAAGTTTGGTGTAAGGGCGCAGGTTGGTGTGAGGGAGAAGGTTGGTGTGAGAGCGCAGGTTGGTGTGTGGGCGAAGGCTGGTGTGCGGTCACAGGTTGGTGTGAGGGAGAAAGTTGGTGTGAAGGCGCAGGTTGGTGTGAGGGCGAAGGTTGGTGTGAGGGCGACGGTTGGTGTGAGGGAGACGGTTGGTGTGAGGGCGCAGGTTGGTGTGAGGGAGAAGGTTGTTGTGAGGGAGAAGGTTGGTGTGAGGGCGAAGGTTGGTGTGAGGGTGAAGGTTGGTATGAGGGAGAAGGTTGGTGTGTGGGAGAAGGTTGGTGTGAGGGAGAAGGTTGGTGTGTGGGCGAAGGTTGGTGTGAGGGTGAAGGTTGGTGTGAGGGAGAAGGTTGGTGTGAGAGCGAAGGATGTTGTGAGGGCGCAGGTAGGTGTGTGGGTGAAGGTTGGTGTGAAGTTAAAGGTTGGTGTGAGGGAGAAGGTTGGTGTGTGAGCGAAGGTTTGTGTGTGGGTGAAGATTGGTGTGAGGGCGAAGGTTGGTGTGAGGGAGAAGGTTGGTGTGTGGGTGAAGGTTGGTGTGTGGGTGAAGGTTGGTGTGTGGGTGAAGGTTTGTGTGAGGGTGAAGGTTGGTGTGAGGGAGAAGGTTGGTGTGTGGGTGACGGTTGGTGTGTGGGTGAAGGTTGGTGTGAGGGAGAAGGTTGGTGTGTGGGTGAAGGTTGGTGTGAGGGTAAAGGTGGGTGTGTGGGTGAAGGTTGGTGTGAGGGAGAAGGTTGGTGTGAGGGTGAAGGTTGGTGTGAGGGAGAAGGTTGGTGTGTGGGTAAAGGTTGGTGTGTGGGCGAAGGCTGGTGTGCGGTCACAGGTTGGTGTGAGGGAGAAAGTTGGTGTGAAGGCGCAGGTTGGTGTGAGGGCGAAGGTTGGTGTGAGGGCGACGGTTGGTGTGAGGGAGACGGTTGGTGTGAGGGCGCAGGTTGGTGTGAGGGAGAAGGTTGTTGTGAGGGAGAAGGTTGGTGTGAGGGCGAAGGTTGGTGTGAGGGTGAAGGTTGGTATGAGGGAGAAGGTTGGTGTGTGGGAGAAGGTTGGTGTGAGGGAGAAGGTTGGTGTGTGAGCGAAGGTTGGTGTGAGGGTGAAGGTTGGTGTGAGGGAGAAGGTTGGTGTGAGAGCGAAGGATGTTGTGAGGGCGCAGGTAGGTGTGTGGGTGAAGGTTGGTGTGAAGTTAAAGGTTGGTGTGAGGGAGAAGGTTGGTGTGTGAGCGAAGGTTTGTGTGTGGGTGAAGATTGGTGTGAGAGCGAAGGTTGGTGTGAGGGAGAAGGTTGGTGTGTGGGTGAAGGTTGGTGTGTGGGTGAAGGTTGGTGTGTGGGTGAAGGTTTGTGTGAGGGTGAAGGTTGGTGTGAGGGAGAAGGTTGGTGTGTGGGTGACGGTTGGTGTGTGGGTGACGGTTGGTGTGAGGGAGAAGGTTGGTGTGTGGGTGAAGGTTGGTGTGACGGTAAAGGTGGGTGTGTGGGTGAAGGTTGGTGTGAGGGAGAAGGTTGGTGTGAGGGTGAAGGTTGGTGTGTAGGTGAAGGTTGGTGTGTGGGTAAAGGTTGGTGTGTGGGTGAAGGTTGGTGTGTAGGTGAAGGTTGGTGTGAGGGAGAAGGTTAGTGTGAGGGAGAAGGTTGGTGTGAGGGAGAAGGTTGGTGTGAGGGAGAAGGTTGGTGTGAGGTCGCAGGTTGGTGTGAAGGTGAAGGTTGGTGTGAGGGAGAAGGTTGGTGTGTGGGTGAAGATTGATGTGTGAGTGAAGGTTGGTGTGTTGGCGCAACTTGGTGTGAGGGCGCAGGTTGGTGTGAGGGCGAAGGTTGGTGTGAGGGAGAAGGTTGGTGTGAGGGAGAAGGTTGGTGTGAGGTCGCAGGTTGGTGTGAAGGTGAAGGTTGGTGTGAGGGAGAAGGTTGGTGTGTGAGTGAAGGTTGGTGTGTGGGCGCAACGTGGTGTGAGGGCGCAGGTTGGTGTGAGGGCGAAGGTTGGTGTGAGGGAGAAGGTTGGTGTGAGGGAGAATGTTGGTGTGAGGGTGAAGGTTGGTGTGTAGGTGAAGGTTGGTTTGTGGGTGATGGTTGGTGTGTGGGTGAAGGTTGGTGTGTGGATGAAGGTTTGTGTGAGGGTGAAGGTTGGTGTGAGGGAGAAGGTTGGTGTGTGGGTGAAGGTTGGTGTGTGGGAGAAGGTTGGTGTGAGGGTGAAGGTTGGTGTGTGGGTGAAGGATGGTGTGTGGGAGAAGGTTGGTGTGTGGGTGAAGGTTGGTGTGTGGGAGAAGGTAGGTGTGAGGGTGAAGGTTGGTGTGTGGGTGAAGGTTGGTGTGTGGGTGAAGGTTGGTGTGTGGGTGAAGGTTGGTATGTGGATGAAGGTTGGTGTGTGGGCGCAGGTTGGTGTGAAGGAGAAGGTTGGTGTCAAGGTGAAGGTTGGTGTGTGGGTGAAGGTTGGTGTGTGGGGTGAAAGTTGGTGTGAAGGTGAAGGTTGGTGTGTGGGTGAAGGTTGGTGTGTGGGAGAAGGTTGGTGTGTGGGAGAAGGGTGGTGTGTGGGAGAAGGTTGGTGTGTGGGAAAAGGTAGGTGTGAGGGAGAAGGTTGGTGTGTGGGTGAAGGTTGGTGTGAGGGAGAAGGTTGGTGTGAGGGTGAAGGTTGGTGTGTAGGTGAAGGTTGGTGTGTGGGTGAAGGTTGGTGTGTGCGTGAAGGTTGGTGTGTGGGAGAAGGTTGGTGTGTGGGTGAAGGTTGGTGTGTGGGAGAAGGTTGGTGTGTGGGAAAAGGTTGGTGTGTGGGAGAAGGTAGGTGTGAGGGAGAAGGTTGGTGTGTGGGTGAAGGTTGGTGTGAGGGAGAAGGTTGGTGTGAGGGTGAAGGTTGGTGTGTGGGTGAAGGTTGGTGTGTAGGTGAAGGTTGGTGTGTGGGTGAAGATTGGTGTGTGGGTGAAGGTTGGTGTGTGACACGCAACTTGGTGTGAGGGCGCAGGTTGGTGTGAGGGCGAAGGTTGGTGTGAGGGAGAAGGTTGGTGTGTGGGTGAAGGTTGGTGTGAGGGCGAAGGTTGGTGTGAAGGTGAAGGTTGGTGTGTGGGTGAAGGTTGGTGTGTGGGTGAAGGTTGGTGTGTGGGTGAAGGTTGGTTTGTGGGTGAAGGTTGGTGTGTGGGTGAAAGTTGGTGTGAGGGAGAAGGTTGGTGTGAGGGCGCAGGTTGGTGTGTGGGTGAAGGTTGGTGTGTGGGTGAAAGTTGGTGTGAGGGAGAAGGTTGGTGTGAGGGCGCAGGTTGGTGTTAGGGAGAAGGTTGGTGTGAGGGAGAAGGTTGGTGTGAGGGAGAAGGTTGGTGTGAGGGCGCAGGTTGGTGTGAGGGCGAAGGTTGGTGTGAGGGCGAAGGTTGGTGTGAGGGAGAAGGTTGGTGTGAGGGCGCAGGTTGGTGTGAGGGAGAAGGTTGTTGTGAGGGAGAAGGTTGGTGTGTGGGTGAAGGATGTTGTGAGGGAGAAGATTGGTGTGTGGGCGAAGGTTTGTGTGAGGGTGAAGGTTGGTGTGAGGGAGAAGGTTGGTGTGTGGGTGACGGTTGGTGTGTGGGTGAAGGTTGGTGTGAGGGAGAAGGTTGGTGTGTGGGTGAAGGTTGGTGTGAGGGTAAAGGTGGGTGTGTGGGTGAAGGTTGGTGTGAGGGAGAAGGTTGGTGTGAGGGTGAAGGTTGGTGTGAGGGAGAAGGTTGGTGTGTGGGTAAAGGTTGGTGTGTGGGCGAAGGCTGGTGTGCGGACACAGGTTGGTGTGAGGGAGAAAGTTGGTGTGAAGGCGCAGGTTGGAGTGAGGGCGAAGGTTGGTGTGAGGGCGACGGTTGGTGTGAGGGAGACGGTTGGTGTGAGGGCGCAGGTTGGTGTGAGGGAGAAGGTTGTTGTGAGGGAGAAGGTTGGTGTGAGGGCGAAGGTTGGTGTGAGGGTGAAGGTTGGTATGAGGGAGAAGGTTGGTGTGTGGGAGAAGGTTGGTGTGAGGGAGAAGGTTGGTGTGTGGGCGAAGGTTGGTGTGAGGGTGAAGGTTGGTGTGAGGGAGAAGGTTGGTGTGAGAGCGAAGGATGTTGTGAGGGCGCAGGTAGGTGTGTGGGTGAAGGTTGGTGTGAAGTTAAAGGTTGGTGTGAGGGAGAAGGTTGGTGTGTGAGCGAAGGTTTGTGTGTGGGTGAAGATTGGTGTGAGGGCGAAGGTTGGTGTGAGGGAGAAGGTTGGTGTGTGGGTGAAGGTTGGTGTGTGGGTGAAGGTTGGTGTGTGGGTGAAGGTTTGTGTGAGGGTGAAGGTTGGTGTGAGGGAGAAGGTTGGTGTGTGGGTGACGGTTGGTGTGTGGGTGACGGTTGGTGTGAGGGAGAAGGTTGGTGTGTGGGTGAAGGTTGGTGTGAGGGTAAAGGTGGGTGTGTGGGTGAAGGTTGGTGTGAGGGAGAAGGTTGGTGTGAGGGTGAAGGTTGGTGTGTAGGTGAAGGTTAGTGTGTGGGTAAAGGTTGGTGTGTGGGTGAAGGTTGGTGTGTAGGTGAAGGTTGGTGTGAGGGAGAAGGTTAGTGTGAGGGAGAAGGTTGGTGTGAGGGAGAAGGTTGGTGTGAGGGAGAAGGTTGGTGTGAGGTCGCAGGTTGGTGTGAAGGTGAAGGTTGGTGTGAGGGAGAAGGTTGGTGTGTGGGTGAAGATTGATGTGTGAGTGAAGGTTGGTGTGTTGGCGCAACTTGGTGTGAGGGCGCAGGTTGGTGTGAGGGCGAAGGTTGGTGTGAGGGAGAAGGTTGGTGTGAGGGAGAAGGTTGGTGTGAGGTCGCAGGTTGGTGTGAAGGTGAAGGTTGGTGTGAGGGAGAAGGTTGGTGTGTGAGTGAAGGTTGGTGTGTGGGCGCAACGTGGTGTGAGGGCGCAGGTTGGTGTGAGGGCGAAGGTTGGTGTGAGGGAGAAGGTTGGTGTGAGGGAGAAGGTTGGTGTGAGGGTGAAGGTTGGTGTGTAGGTGAAGGTTGGTTTGTGGGTGATGGTTGGTGTGTGGGTGAAGGTTGGTGTGTGGATGAAGGTTTGTGTGAGGGTGAAGGTTGGTGTGAGGGAGAAGGTTGGTGTGTGGGTGAAGGTTGATGTGTGGGAGAAGGTTGGTGTGAGGGTGAAGGTTGGTGTGTGGGTGAAGGATGGTGTGTGGGAGAAGGTTGGTGTGTGGGTGAAGGTTGGTGTGTGGGAGAAGGTAGGTGTGAGGGTGAAGGTTGGTGTGTGGGTGAAGGTTGGTGTGTGGGTGAAGGTTGGTGTGTGGGTGAAGGTTGGTATGTGGATGAAGGTTGGTGTGTGGGCGCAGGTTGGTGTGAAGGTGAAGGTTGGTGTCAAGGTGAAGGTTGGTGTGTGGGTGAAGGTTGGTGTGTGGGTGAAAGTTGGTGTGAAGGTGAAGGTTGGTGTGTGGTATAGGTTGGTGTGTGGGAGAAGGTTGGTGTGTGGGTGAAGGTTGGTGTGTGGGAGAAGGGTGGTGTGTGGGAGAAGGTTGGTGTGTGGGAGAAGGTAGGTGTGAGGGAGAAGGTTGGTGTGTGGGTGAAGGTTGGTGTGAGGGAGAAGGTTGGTGTGAGGGTGAAGGTTGGTGTGTAGGTGAAGGTTGGTGTGTGGGTGAAGGTTGGTGTGTGCGTGAAGGTTGGTGTGTGGGAGAAGGTTGGTGTGTGGGTGAAGGTTGGTGTGTGGGAGAAGGTTGGTGTGTGGGAAAAGGTTGGTGTGTGGGAGAAGGTAGGTGTGAGGGAGAAGGTTGGTGTGTGGGTGAAGGTTGGTGTGAGGGAGAAGGTTGGTGTGAGGGTGAAGGTTGGTGTGTGGGTGAAGGTTGGTGTGTAGGTGAAGGTTGGTGTGTGGGTGAAGATTGGTGTGTGGGTGAAGGTTGGTGTGTGACACGCAACTTGGTGTGAGGGCGCAGGTTGGTGTGAGGGCGAAGGTTGGTGTGAGGGAGAAGGTTGGTGTGTGGGTGAAGGTTGGTGTGAGGGCGAAGGTTGGTGTGAAGGTGAAGGTTGGTGTGTGGGTGAAGGTTGGTGTGTGGGTGAAGGTTGGTGTGTGGGTGAAGGTTGGTTTGTGGGTGAAGGTTGGTGTGTGGGTGAAAGTTGGTGTGAGGGAGAAGGTTGGTGTGAGGGCGCAGGTTGGTGTGTGGGTGAAGGTTGGTGTGTGGGTGAAAGTTGGTGTGAGGGAGAAGGTTGGTGTGAGGGCGCAGGTTGGTGTTAGGGAGAAGGTTGGTGTGAGGGAGAAGGTTGGTGTGAGGGAGAAGGTTGGTGTGAGGGCGCAGGTTGGTGTGAGGGCGAAGGTTGGTGTGAGGGCGAAGGTTGGTGTGAGGGAGAAGGTTGGTGTGAGGGCGCAGGTTGGTGTGAGGGAGAAGGTTGTTGTGAGGGAGAAGGTTGGTGTGTGGGTGAAGGATGTTGTGAGGGAGAAGATTGGTGTGTGGGCGAAGGTTTGTGTGAGGGTGAAGGTTGGTGTGAGGGAGAAGGTTGGTGTGTGGGTGACGGTTGGTGTGTGGGTGAAGGTTGGTGTGAGGGAGAAGGTTGGTGTGTGGGTTAAGGTTGGTGTGAGGGTAAAGGTGGGTGTGTGGGTGAAGGTTGGTGTGAGGGAGAAGGTTGGTGTGAGGGTGAAGGTTGGTGTGAGGGAGAAGGTTGGTGTGTGGGTAAAGGTTGGTGTGTGGGCGCAGGTTGGTGTGAGGGCGAAGGTTGGTGTGAGGGCGAAGGTTGGTGTGAGGGAGAAGGTTGGTGTGAGGGCGCAGGTTGGTGTGTGGGTGAAGGTTGGTGTGTGGGTGAAGGTTGGTGTGTGGGTGAAGGTTGGTGTGCAGGTGAAGGTTGGTGTGAGGGCGAAGGTTGGTGTAAGGGTGAAGGTTGGTGTGTGGGTGAAGGTTGGTGTGTGGGTGAAGGTTGGTGTGGTGGTGAAGGTTGGTGTGTGGGTGAAGGTTGGTGTGTGGGTGAAGGTTGGTGTGGTGGTGAAGGTTGGTGTGTGGGTGAAGGGTGGTGTGTGGGTGAAGGTTGGTGTGAGGGAGAAGGTTGGTGTGTGGGTGAAGGTTGGTGTGTGGGTGAAGGTTGGTGTTGGTGAAGGTTGGTGTGAGGGTGAAGGTTGGTGTGAGGGCGAAGGTTGGTGTGTGGGCGAAGGTTGGTGTGTGGGTTAAGGTTGGTGTGTGGGTGAAGGTTGGATGTGGGAGAAGGTTGGTGTGAGGGTGAAGGTTGGTGTGTCAGTGAAGGTTGGTGTGAGGGCGAAGGTTGGTGTGAGGGTGAAGGTTGGTGTGTGGGTGAATGTTGGTGTGAGGGAGAAGGTTGGTGTGAGGGAGAAGGTTGGTGTGAGGGTGAAGGTTGGTGTGTCAGTGAAGGTTGGTGTGATGAGAAGGTTCGTGTGAGGGTGAAGGTTGGTGTGTGGGCGCAGGTTGGTGTGTCGGCGCAGGTTGGTGTGAGGGAGAAGTTTGGTGTAAGGGCGCAGGTTGGTGTGAGGGAGAAGGTTGGTGTGAGAGCGCAGGTTGGTGTGTGGGCGAAGGCTGGTGTGCGGTCACAGGTTGGTGTGAGGGAGAAAGTTGGTGTGAAGGCGCAGGTTGGTGTGAGGGCGAAGGTTGGTGTGAGGGCGACGGTTGGTGTGAGGGAGACGGTTGGTGTGAGGGCGCAGGTTGGTGTGAGGGAGAAGGTTGTTGTGAGGGAGAAGGTTGGTGTGAGGGCGAAGGTTGGTGTGAGGGTGAAGGTTGGTATGAGGGAGAAGGTTGGTGTGTGGGAGAAGGTTGGTGTGAGGGAGAAGGTTGGTGTGTGGGCGAAGGTTGGTGTGAGGGTGAAGGTTGGTGTGAGGGAGAAGGTTGGTGTGAGAGCGAAGGATGTTGTGAGGGCGCAGGTAGGTGTGTGGGTGAAGGTTGGTGTGAAGTTAAAGGTTGGTGTGAGGGAGAAGGTTGGTGTGTGAGCGAAGGTTTGTGTGTGGGTGAAGATTGGTGTGAGGGCGAAGGTTGGTGTGAGGGAGAAGGTTGGTGTGTGGGTGAAGGTTGGTGTGTGGGTGAAGGTTGGTGTGTGGGTGAAGGTTTGTGTGAGGGTGAAGGTTGGTGTGAGGGAGAAGGTTGGTGTGTGGGTGACGGTTGGTGTGTGGGTGAAGGTTGGTGTGAGGGAGAAGGTTGGTGTGTGGGTGAAGGTTGGTGTGAGGGTAAAGGTGGGTGTGTGGGTGAAGGTTGGTGTGAGGGAGAAGGTTGGTGTGAGGGTGAAGGTTGGTGTGAGGGAGAAGGTTGGTGTGTGGGTAAAGGTTGGTGTGTGGGCGAAGGCTGGTGTGCGGTCACAGGTTGGTGTGAGGGAGAAAGTTGGTGTGAAGGCGCAGGTTGGTGTGAGGGCGAAGGTTGGTGTGAGGGCGACGGTTGGTGTGAGGGAGACGGTTGGTGTGAGGGCGCAGGTTGGTGTGAGGGAGAAGGTTGTTGTGAGGGAGAAGGTTGGTGTGAGGGCGAAGGTTGGTGTGAGGGTGAAGGTTGGTATGAGGGAGAAGGTTGGTGTGTGGGAGAAGGTTGGTGTGAGGGAGAAGGTTGGTGTGTGAGCGAAGGTTGGTGTGAGGGTGAAGGTTGGTGTGAGGGAGAAGGTTGGTGTGAGAGCGAAGGATGTTGTGAGGGCGCAGGTAGGTGTGTGGGTGAAGGTTGGTGTGAAGTTAAAGGTTGGTGTGAGGGAGAAGGTTGGTGTGTGAGCGAAGGTTTGTGTGTGGGTGAAGATTGGTGTGAGAGCGAAGGTTGGTGTGAGGGAGAAGGTTGGTGTGTGGGTGAAGGTTGGTGTGTGGGTGAAGGTTGGTGTGTGGGTGAAGGTTTGTGTGAGGGTGAAGGTTGGTGTGAGGGAGAAGGTTGGTGTGTGGGTGACGGTTGGTGTGTGGGTGACGGTTGGTGTGAGGGAGAAGGTTGGTGTGTGGGTGAAGGTTGGTGTGACGGTAAAGGTGGGTGTGTGGGTGAAGGTTGGTGTGAGGGAGAAGGTTGGTGTGAGGGTGAAGGTTGGTGTGTAGGTGAAGGTTGGTGTGTGGGTAAAGGTTGGTGTGTGGGTGAAGGTTGGTGTGTAGGTGAAGGTTGGTGTGAGGGAGAAGGTTAGTGTGAGGGAGAAGGTTGGTGTGAGGGAGAAGGTTGGTGTGAGGGAGAAGGTTGGTGTGAGGTCGCAGGTTGGTGTGAAGGTGAAGGTTGGTGTGAGGGAGAAGGTTGGTGTGTGGGTGAAGATTGATGTGTGAGTGAAGGTTGGTGTGTTGGCGCAACTTGGTGTGAGGGCGCAGGTTGGTGTGAGGGCGAAGGTTGGTGTGAGGGAGAAGGTTGGTGTGAGGGAGAAGGTTGGTGTGAGGTCGCAGGTTGGTGTGAAGGTGAAGGTTGGTGTGAGGGAGAAGGTTGGTGTGTGAGTGAAGGTTGGTGTGTGGGCGCAACGTGGTGTGAGGGCGCAGGTTGGTGTGAGGGCGAAGGTTGGTGTGAGGGAGAAGGTTGGTGTGAGGGAGAATGTTGGTGTGAGGGTGAAGGTTGGTGTGTAGGTGAAGGTTGGTTTGTGGGTGATGGTTGGTGTGTGGGTGAAGGTTGGTGTGTGGATGAAGGTTTGTGTGAGGGTGAAGGTTGGTGTGAGGGAGAAGGTTGGTGTGTGGGTGAAGGTTGGTGTGTGGGAGAAGGTTGGTGTGAGGGTGAAGGTTGGTGTGTGGGTGAAGGATGGTGTGTGGGAGAAGGTTGGTGTGTGGGTGAAGGTTGGTGTGTGGGAGAAGGTAGGTGTGAGGGTGAAGGTTGGTGTGTGGGTGAAGGTTGGTGTGTGGGTGAAGGTTGGTGTGTGGGTGAAGGTTGGTATGTGGATGAAGGTTGGTGTGTGGGCGCAGGTTGGTGTGAAGGAGAAGGTTGGTGTCAAGGTGAAGGTTGGTGTGTGGGTGAAGGTTGGTGTGTGGGGTGAAAGTTGGTGTGAAGGTGAAGGTTGGTGTGTGGGTGAAGGTTGGTGTGTGGGAGAAGGTTGGTGTGTGGGTGAAGGTTGGTGTGTGGGAGAAGGGTGGTGTGTGGGAGAAGGTTGGTGTGTGGGAGAAGGTAGGTGTGAGGGAGAAGGTTGGTGTGTGGGTGAAGGTTGGTGTGAGGGAGAAGGTTGGTGTGAGGGTGAAGGTTGGTGTGTAGGTGAAGGTTGGTGTGTGGGTGAAGGTTGGTGTGTGCGTGAAGGTTGGTGTGTGGGAGAAGGTTGGTGTGTGGGTGAAGGTTGGTGTGTGGGAGAAGGTTGGTGTGTGGGAAAAGGTTGGTGTGTGGGAGAAGGTAGGTGTGAGGGAGAAGGTTGGTGTGTGGGTGAAGGTTGGTGTGAGGGAGAAGGTTGGTGTGAGGGTGAAGGTTGGTGTGTGGGTGAAGGTTGGTGTGTAGGTGAAGGTTGGTGTGTGGGTGAAGATTGGTGTGTGGGTGAAGGTTGGTGTGTGACACGCAACTTGGTGTGAGGGCGCAGGTTGGTGTGAGGGCGAAGGTTGGTGTGAGGGAGAAGGTTGGTGTGTGGGTGAAGGTTGGTGTGAGGGCGAAGGTTGGTGTGAAGGTGAAGGTTGGTGTGTGGGTGAAGGTTGGTGTGTGGGTGAAGGTTGGTGTGTGGGTGAAGGTTGGTTTGTGGGTGAAGGTTGGTGTGTGGGTGAAAGTTGGTGTGAGGGAGAAGGTTGGTGTGAGGGCGCAGGTTGGTGTGTGGGTGAAGGTTGGTGTGTGGGTGAAAGTTGGTGTGAGGGAGAAGGTTGGTGTGAGGGCGCAGGTTGGTGTTAGGGAGAAGGTTGGTGTGAGGGAGAAGGTTGGTGTGAGGGAGAAGGTTGGTGTGAGGGCGCAGGTTGGTGTGAGGGCGAAGGTTGGTGTGAGGGCGAAGGTTGGTGTGAGGGAGAAGGTTGGTGTGAGGGCGCAGGTTGGTGTGAGGGAGAAGGTTGTTGTGAGGGAGAAGGTTGGTGTGTGGGTGAAGGATGTTGTGAGGGAGAAGATTGGTGTGTGGGCGAAGGTTTGTGTGAGGGTGAAGGTTGGTGTGAGGGAGAAGGTTGGTGTGTGGGTGACGGTTGGTGTGTGGGTGAAGGTTGGTGTGAGGGAGAAGGTTGGTGTGTGGGTGAAGGTTGGTGTGAGGGTAAAGGTGGGTGTGTGGGTGAAGGTTGGTGTGAGGGAGAAGGTTGGTGTGAGGGTGAAGGTTGGTGTGAGGGAGAAGGTTGGTGTGTGGGTAAAGGTTGGTGTGTGGGCGAAGGCTGGTGTGCGGACACAGGTTGGTGTGAGGGAGAAAGTTGGTGTGAAGGCGCAGGTTGGAGTGAGGGCGAAGGTTGGTGTGAGGGCGACGGTTGGTGTGAGGGAGACGGTTGGTGTGAGGGCGCAGGTTGGTGTGAGGGAGAAGGTTGTTGTGAGGGAGAAGGTTGGTGTGAGGGCGAAGGTTGGTGTGAGGGTGAAGGTTGGTATGAGGGAGAAGGTTGGTGTGTGGGAGAAGGTTGGTGTGAGGGAGAAGGTTGGTGTGTGGGCGAAGGTTGGTGTGAGGGTGAAGGTTGGTGTGA
>NW_027189511.1:0-163259 GCF_040958095.1 Procambarus clarkii | reverse complement strand
GGCCTGAGCCATATTTTGGAGCCAAATTCTGGCTGTATGCACGTATTCGCAGTTTGATAATAGGAATATTTATACCCAACATATGCCAAGTCCTGAAAGCGGCAGTGAGTCACATTTTGCACAAACTCCCCTGCAGTTTTCGAAATATTCCAAACATCCCAATTTCGAGGGCTGACCCATATTTTGCAGCCAAATTCTGGCTCTCTGCACGTATTCGCAGTTTGAAATTACGAATTTTTATACCCAACATATGCCAAGTACTGAAAGCGGCGTTTGGTCACATTTGTCCCAAACCTCCCTGCAAGATTTCAAAATATCCCAAACATCCCAATTTCGAGGCTGGAGCCATATTTTGGAGCCAAATGCTGGCTCTATGCACGTATTCGCAGATTGATATTATGACTTTTTATACCCAACATATGCCAAGACCTGAAAGCGGCAGTGAGTGACATTTAACACAAACTCCCCTGCAGTTTTCAAAATATCCCAAACGAACCAATTTCGAGGCCTGAGTCATATTTTGGAGCCAAATTCTGGCTCTCTGCACGTATTCGCAGTTTGAAATTACTACTTTTTATACTCAACATATGTTAAGACCTAAAAGCGGCAGTGTGTGACATTTTGCACAAACTCCCCTGCAGTTTTCAAAATATCCCAAATATCCCAATTTCGAGGCCTGAGCCATATTTTGGAGCCAAATTCAGGCTCTCTGCATGTATTCGCAGTTTGAAATTAAGACTTTTCATACCCAACATATGCCAAGTACTGAAAGCGGCAGTGAGTGATATTTTGCACAAACTATCGTGCAGCTTTCGAAATATCCCAAACATCCCAATTTCGAGGCCTGAGCCATATTTTCGAGCCAAATTCTGGCTCTCTTCACGTATTTGTTGTTTGAAATTACGACTTTTTTATACCCAACATATGCCAAGTACTGAAAGCGGCGTTTGGTCACATTTGTCCCAATCCTCCCAGCAATTTTCAAAATATCCCAAACATCCCAATTTCGAGGCCTGAGCCATATTTTGGAGCCAAATTCAGGCTCTCTGCACGTATTCGCAGTTTGAAATTACGACTTTTTATACCAAACATATGCCAAGTACTGAAAGCGGCGTTTGGTCATATTTGTCCAAACTCCCCTGCAGTTTTCAAAATATCCCAAACATCCCAATTTCGAGGCCTGAGCCATATTTTGGAGCCAAATTCTGGCTCTCTGCACGTATTCGCAGTTTGAAATTGCGACTTATTATACCCAACATATGCCAAGTACTTAAAGCGGCGTTTGGTCAGATTTGTCCCAAACCTCCCAGCAGTTCTCAAAATATCCAAAACATCCCAATTTCGAGGCCTGAGCCATACTTTGGAGGCAAATTCTGGCTCTCTGCACGTATTCGCAGTTTGAAATTGTGACTTTTTTATACCCAGCATATGCCAAGTACTGAAAGCGGCGCTGGGTCATATTTGTCCCAAACTCCCCTGTAGTTTTAAAAATATCCCAAACATCCCAATTTCGAGGCCTGAGTCATATTTTGGAGCCAAATTCTTGCTCTCTGCACATATTCGCAGTTTGAAATTGCGACTTTTTTATACCAACATATGCCAAGTACTGAATGAGGTGTTTGGTCACATTTGTCCCAAACCTCCCTGCAGTTTTCAAAATATCCCAAACATCTCAATTTCAAGGCCTGAGCCATATTTTGGAGCCAAATTCTGGCTGTATGCACGTATTCGCAGTTTGATAATAGGAATATTTATACCCAACATATGCCAAGTCCTGAAAGCGGCAGTGAGTCACATTTTGCACAAACTCCCCTGCAGTTTTCGAAATATTCCAAACATCCCAATTTCGAGGGCTGACCCATATTTTGCAGCCAAATTCTGGCTCTCTGCACGTATTCGCAGTTTGAAATTACGAATTTTTATACCCAACATATGCCAAGTACTGAAAGCGGCGTTTGGTCACATTTGTCCCAAACCTCCCTGCAAGATTTCAAAATATCCCAAACATCCCAATTTCGAGGCCGGAGCCATATTTTGGAGCCAAATGCTGGCTCTATGCACGTATTCGCAGATTGATATTATGACTTTTTATACCCAACATATGCCAAGACCTGAAAGCGGCAGTGAGTGACATTTAACACAAACTCCCCTGCAGTTTTCGAAATATCCAAAATATCCCAATTTCGAGGCCTGAGCCATATTTTGGAACCAAATTCTCGCTCTCTGCACGTATTCGCAGTTTGAAATTACGACTTTTTTACTCAACATATGCCAAGTCCTGAAAGCGGCAGTGAGTCACATTTTGCACAAACTCCCCTGCAGTTTTCAAAATATTCCAAACATCACAATTTCGAGGCCTGACCCATATTTTGCAGCCAAATTCTGGCTCTCTGCACGTATTCGCAGTTTGAAATTACGAATTTTTATACCCAACATATGCCAAGTACTGAAAGCGGCGTTTGGTCACATTTGTCCCAAACCTCCCTGCAAGATTTCAAAATATCCCAAACATCCCAATTTCGAGGCAGGAGCCATATTTTGGAGCCAAATGCTGGCTCTATGCACGTATTCGCAGATTGATATTATGACTTTTTATACCCAACATATGCCAAGTACTGAAAGCGGCGTTTGGTCATATATGTCCCAAACTCCCCTGCAGTTTTCAAAATATCCCAAACATCCCAATTTCGAGGCCTGAGCCATATTTTGGAGCCAAATTCTGGCTCTATGCTCGTATTCGCAGTTTGAAATTACGAATTTTTATTCCCAACCTATGCCAAGTCCTGAAAGCGGCAGTGAGTGATACTTTGCACAAACTCCCCTGCAGCTTTCGAAATATCCAAAATATCCCAATTTCGAGGCCTGAGCCATATTTTCGAGCCAAATTCTGGCTCTCTGCACGTATTCGTAGTTTGAAATTACGACTTTTTTATACCCAACATATGCCAAGTACTAAAAGCGGCGTTTGGTCACATTTGTCCCAATCCCCCCAGCAATTTTCAAAATATCGCAAACATCCCAATTTCGAGGCCTGAGCCATATTTTGGGGCCAAATTCTGGCTCTCTGCACGTATTCGCAGTTTGAAATTGCGAATTTTTTATACCCAACATATGCCAAGTACTGAAAGCGGCGTTTGGTCATATTTGTCCCAAACTCCCCTGCAGTTTTCAAAATATCCCAAACTTCCCTATTTCCAGGCCTGAGTCATATTTTGGAGCCAAATTCAGGCTCTCTGCACATATTCGCAGTTTAAATTACGACTTTTTATACCCAACATATGCCAAGTACTGAAAGCGGCGTTTGGTCATATTTGTCCCAAACTCCCCTGCAGTTTTCAAAATATCACAAACTTCCCAATTTCGAGGCCTGAGTCATATTTTGGAGCCAAATTCTGGCTCTCTACACGTATTCGCAGTTTGAAATTACGACTTTTTATACCCAACATATGTTAAGACCTGAAAGCGGCAGTGTGTGACATTTTGCACAAACTCCCCTGCAGTTTTCAAAATAACCCAAATATCCCAATTTCGAGGCCTGAGCCATATTTTGGAGCCAAATTCATGCTTTCTGCACGTAGTCGCAGTTTGAAATTACGACTTTTCATACCCAACATATGCCAAATACTGAATGCGGCGTTTGGTCACATTTGTCCCAAACCCCCCTGCAGTTTTCAAAATATCCCAAACATCCCAATTTCGAGGCCTGAGCCATATTTTGGAGCCAAATTCTGGCTCTCTGCACGTATTCGCAGTTTGAAATTACGACTTTTTATACCTAACATATGCCAAGTACTGAAAGCGGCGTTTGGTCATATTTGTCCAAACTCCCCTGCAGTTTTCAAAATATCCCAAACATCCCAATTTCGAGGCCTGAGCCATATTTTGGAGCCAAATTCTGGCTCTATGCACGTATTATCAGTTTGAAATTACGACTATTTATTCCCAACATATGCCAAGTCCTGAAAGCGGCAGTGAGTGATACTTTGCACAAACTCCCCTGCAGCTTTCGAAATATATAAAATATCCCAATTTCGAGGCCTGAGCCATATTTTCGAGCCAAATTCTGGCTCTCTGCACGTATTCGTTGTTTGAAATTACGAAATTTTATACCCAACATATGCCAAGTACTAAAAGCGGCGTTTGGTCACATTTGTCCCAATCCTCCCAGCAATTTTCAAAATATCCCAAACATCCCAATTTCGAGGCCTGAGCCATATTTTGGAGCCAAATTCTGGCTCTCTGCACGTATTCGCAGTTTGAAATTACGACTTTTTATACCTAACATATGCCAAGTACTGAAAGCGGCGTTTGGTCATATTTGTCCAAACTCCCCTGCAGTTTTCAAAATATCCCAAACATCCCAATTTCGAGGCCTGAGCCATATTTTGGAGCCAAATTCTGGCTCTCTGCACGTATTCGCAGTTTGAAATTGCGACTTATTATACCCAACATATGGCAAGTACTGAAAGCGGCGTTTGATCACATTTGTCCCAAACCTCCCTGCAGTTTTCAAAATATCCCAAACATCCCAATTTCGAGGCCTGAGCCATACTTTGGAGGCAAATTCAGGCTCTCTGCACGTATTCGCAGTTTGAAATTGTGACTTTTTTATACCCAGCATATGCCAAGTACTGAAAGCGGCGTTGGGTCATATTTTTCCCAAACTCCCCTGTAGTTTTTAAAATATCCCAAACATCCCAATTTCGAGGCCTGAGTCATATTTTGGAGCCAAATTCTTGCTCTCTGCACATATTCGCAGTTTGAAATTGCGACTTTTTTATACCAACATATGCCAAGTACTGAATGAGGTGTTTGGTCACATTTGTCCCAAACCTCCCTGCAGTTTTCAAAATATCCCAAACATCTCAATTTCAAGGCCTGAGCCATATTTTGGAGCCAAATTCTGGCTGTATGCACGTATTCGCAGTTTGATATTACGAATATTTATACCCAACATATGCCAAGTCCTGAAAGCGGCAGTGAGTCACATTTTGCACAAACTCCCCTGCAGTTTTCAAAATATTCCAAACATCCCAATTTCGAGGCCTGACCCATATTTTGCAGCCAAATTCTGGCTCTCTGCACGTATTCGCAGTTTGAAATTACGACTTTTTATACCCAACATATGCCAAGTACTGAATGCGGCGTTTGGTCACATTTGTCCCAATCCCCCCCTTGCAATTTTCTAAATATCCCAAACATCCCAATTTCGAGGCCTGAGCCATATTTTGGAGCCAAATTCTGGCTCTCTGCACGTATTCGCAGTTTGAAATTACGACTTTTAAACCCAACATATGCCAAGTACTGAAAGCGGCGTTTGGTCATATGTGTCCCAAACTCCCCTGCAGTTTTCAAAATATCCCAAACATCCCAATTTCGAGGCCTGAGCCATATTTTGGAGCCAAATTCTGGCTCTCTACACGTATTCGCAGTTTGAAATTACGACTTTTTATACCCAACATATGTTAAGACCTGAAAGTGGCAGTGTGTGACATTTTGCACAAACTCCCCTGCAGTTTTCAAAATAACCCAAATATCCTAATTTCGAGGCCTGAGCCATATTTTGGAGCCAAATTCATGCTCTCTGCACGCATTCGCAGTTTGAAATTACGACTTTTCATACCCAACATATGCCAAATACTGAATGCGGCGTTTGGTCACATTTGTCCCAAACCCCCCTGCAGTTTTCAAAATATCCCAAACATCCCAATTTCGAGGCCTGAGCCATATTTTGGAGCCAAATTCTGGCTCTATGCACGTATTATCAGTTTGAAATTACGACTTTTTATTCCCAACATATGCCAAGTCCTGAAAGCGGCAGTGAGTGATATTTTGCACAAACTATCCTGCAGCTTTCGAAATATCCCAAATATCCCAATTTCGAGGCCTGAGCCATATTTTCGAGCCAAACTCTGGCTCCCTGCACGTATTCGTTGTTTGAAATTACGACTTTTTTATATCCAACATATGCCAAGTACAGAAAGCGGCGTTTGGTCACATTTGTCTCAATCCCCCCAGCAATTTTCAAAATACCCCAAACATCCCAATTTCGAGGCTTGAGCCATATTTTGGAGCCAAATTCAGGCTATCTGCACGTATTCGCAGTTTGAAATTACGACATTTTATACCCACCATATGCCAAGTACTGAAAGCGGCGTTTGGTCATATTTGCCCCAAACTCCCCTGCAGTTTTCAAAATATCCCAAACATCCCAATTTAGAGGCCTGAGCCATATTTTGGAGCCAAATTCAGGCTCTCTGCACGTATTCGCAGTTTGAAATTGCGACTTATTATACGCAGCATATGCCATTAAGTACTGAAAGCGGCAATGAGTCACATTTTGACCAAACTCCCCTGCAGTTTTCAAAATATCAGAAACATCCCAATTTCGAGGCCTGAGCCATACTTTGGAGCCAAATTCTGGCTCCCTGCACGTATTCGCAGTTTGAAATTGTGACTTTTTTATACCCAGCATATGCCAAGTACTGAAAGCGGCGTTTGGTCACATTTGTCCCAAACCTCCCTGCAGTTTTCAAATTATCCCAAATATCCCAATTTCGAGGCCTGAGCCATATTTTGGAGCCAAATGCTGGCTCTATGCACCTATTCGCAGATTGATATATTGACTTTTTGTACCCAACATATGCCAAGACCTGAAAGCGGCAGTGAGTGACATTTAACACAAACTCCCCTGCAGTTTTCGAAATATACCAAATATCCCAATTTCGAGACCTGAGCCATATTTTGGAGCCAAATTCATGCTCTCTGCACGTATTCGCAGTTTGAAATTACGACTTTTTAAACCCAACATATGCCAAGTACTGAAAGCGGCGTTTGGTCATATGTGTCCCAAACTCCCCTGCAGTTTTCAAAATATCCCAAACATCCCAATTTCGAGGCCTGAGCCATGTTTTGGAGCCAAATTCTGGCTCTCTGCACGTATTCGCTGTTTGAAATTATGACTTATTTATACCCAACATATTCCAAGTACTGAAAGCGGCGTTTGGTCACATTTGTCCCAATCCCTGCAGCAATTTTCAAAATATCCCAAACATCCCAATTTTGAGGTGTGAGCCATATTTTGGATCCAAATTCTGCCTCTCTGCACGTATTCGCAGTTTGAAATTAAGAATTTTTATACCCAACATAAGCCAAGTACTGAAAGTGGCGTTTGGTCATATTTGCCCAAAACTCCTTTGCAGTTTTCAAAATATCCCAAACTTCCCAATTTCGAGACCTGACTCATATTTTGGACAAATTCTGGCTCTCTGCACGTATTCGCAGTTTGAAATTACGACTTTTTATACCCAACATATGTTAAGACCTGAAACCGGCAGTGTGTGACATTTTGCACAAACTCCCCTGCAGTTTTCAAAATTTCCCAAACTTCCCTATTTCCAGGCCTGAGTCATATTTTGGAGCCAAATTCAGGCTCTCTGCACGTATTCGCAGTTTAAATTACGACTTTTTATACCCAACATATGCCAAGTACTGAAAGCGGCGTTTGGTCATATTTGTCCCAAACTCCCCTGCAGTTTTCAAAATATCCCAAACTTCCCAATTTCGAGGCTTGAGTCATATTTTGGAGCCAAATTCTGGCTCTCTACACGTATTCGCAGTTTGAAATTACGACTTTTTATACCCAACATATGTTAAGACCTGAAAGCGGCTGTGTGTGACATTTTGCACAAACTCCCCTGCAGTTTTCAAAATAACCCAAATATCCCAATTTCGAGGCCTGAGCCATATTTTGGAGCCAAATTCATGCTCTCTGCACGTATTCGCAGTTTGAAATTACGACTTTTCATACCCAACATATGCCAAGTACTGAATGCGGCGTTTGGTCACATTTGTCCCAAACCCTCCTGCAGTTTTCAAAATATCCCAAACATCCCAATTTCGAGGCCTGAGCCATATTTTGGAACCAAGTTCTGGCTCTATGCACGTATTATCAGTTTGAAATAACTACTTTTTATTCCCAACATATACCAAGTCCTGAAAGCGGCAGTGAGTGATATTTTGCACAAACTATCCTGCAGCTTTCGAAATATCCCAAATATCTCAATTTCGAGGCCTGAGCCATATTTTCGAGCCAAATTCTGGCTCTCTGCACGTATTCGTTGTTTGAAATTACGACTTTTTTTATATCCAACATATGCCAAGTACTGAAAGCGGCGTTTGGTCACATTTGTCCCAAACCTCCCTGCAAGATTTCAAAATATCCCAAACATCCCAATTTCGAGGCCTGAGCCATATTTTGGAGCCAAATGCTGGCTCTATGCACGTATTCGCAGATTGATATTATGACTTTTTATACCCAACCTATGCCAAGACCTGAAAGCGGCAGTGAGTGACATTTAACACAAACTCCCCTGCAGTTTTCGAAATATTCAAAATATCCCAATTTCGAGGCCTGAGCCATATTTTGGAGCCAAATTCTCGCTCTCTGCACGTATTCGCAGTTTGAAATTACGACTTTTTTACCCAACATATGCCAAGTACTGAAAGCGGCATTTGGTCACATTTGTCCCAATCCCCCCTTGCAATTTTCTAAATATCCCAAACATCCCAATTTCGAGGCATGAGCCATATTTTGGAGCCAAATTCTGGCTCTCTGCACGTATTCGCAGTTTGAAATTACGACTTTTTAAACCCAACATATGCCAAGTACTGAAAGCGGCGTTTGGTCATATGTGTCCCAAATTCCCCTGTAGTTTTCAAAATATCCCAAACATCCCAATTTCGAGGCCTGAGCCATGTTTTGGAGCCAAATTCTGACTCTCTGCAAGTATTCGCTGTTTGAAATTACGACTTATTTATACCCAACATATTCCAAGTACTGTAAGCGGCGTTTGGTCACATTTGTCCCAATCCCCGCAGCAATTTTCAAAATATCCCAAACATCCAATTTCGAGGTGTGAGCCATATTTTGGAGCAAAATTCTGCCTCTCTGCACGTATTCGCAGTTTGAAATTACGAATTTTTATACCCAACATATGCCAAGTACTGAAAGCAGCGTTTGGTCATATTTGCCCCAAACTCCCCTGCAGTTTTCAAAATATCCCAAATTTCCCAATTTCGAGACCTGAGTCATATTTTGGAGCCAAATTCTGGCTCTGCACGTATTCGCAGTTTGAAATTACGACTTTTTATACCCAACATATGTTAAGACCTGAAAGCGGCAGTGCGTGACATTTTGCACAAACTCCCTTGCAGTTTTCAAAATATCCCAAATATCCCAATTTCGAGGCCTGAGCCATATTTTGGAGCCAAATTCAGGCTCTCTGCACGTATTCGCAGTTTGAAATTACGACTTTTCATACCCCACATATGCCAAGTACTGAATGCAGCGTTTGGTCGCATTTGTCCCAAACCCCCCTGCAGTTTTCAAAATATCCCAAACATCCCAATTTCGAGGCCTGAGCTATATTCTGGAGCCAAATTCTGGCTCTATGCACGTATTCGCAGTTTGAAATTACGGAGTTTTATTCCCAACATATGCTAAGTCCTGAAAACGGCAGTGAGTGATATTTTGCACAAACTCCCCTGCAGCTTTCGAAATATCCAAAATATCCCAATTTCGAGGCCTGAGCCATATTTTCGCGCCAAATTCTGGCTCTCTGCACGTATTCGTTGTTTGAAATTACGACTTGTTTATACCCAACATATGCCAAGTACTAAAAGCGGCTTTTGGTCACATTTGTCCCAATCCCCCCCAGCAATTTTCAAAATATCCCAAACATCCCAATTTCGAGGCCTGAGCCATATTTTGGAGCAAAATTCTGGCTCTCTGCACGTATTCGCAGTTTGAAATTACGAATTTTTATACCCAACATATGCCAAGTACTGAAAGCAGCGTTTGGTCATATTTGCCCCAAACTCCCCTGCAGTTTTCAAAATATCCCAAATTTCCCAATTTCGAGACCTGAGTCATATTTTGGAGCCAAATTCTGGCTCTGCACGTATTCGCACTTTGAAATTACGACTTTTTATACCCAACATATGTTAAGACCTGAAAGCGGCAGTGCGTGACATTTTGCACAAACTCCCTTGCAGTTTTCAAAATATCCCAAATATCCCAATTTCGAGGCCTGAGCCATATTTTGGAGCCAAATTCAGGCTCTCTGCACGTATTCGCAGTTTGAAATTACGACTTTTCATACCCCACATATGCCAAGTACAGAATGCAGCGTTTGGTCGCATTTGTCCCAAACCCCCCTGCAGTTTTCAAAATATCCCAAACATCCCAATTTCGAGGCCTGAGCTATATTCTGGAGCCACATTCTGGCTCTATGCACGTATTCGCAGTTTGAAATTACGAATTTTTATTCCCAACATATGCTAAGTCCTGAAAGCGGCAGTGAGTGATATTTTGCACAAACTCCCCTGCAGCTTTCGAAATATCCAAAATATCCCAATTTCGAGGCCTGAGCCATATTTTCGCGCCAAATTCTGGCTCTCTGCACGTATTCGTTGTTTGAAATTACGACTTGTTTATACCCAACATATGCCAAGTACTAAAAGCGGCGTTTGGTTACATTTGTCCCAAACCTCCCTGCAAGATTTCAAAATATCCAAAATATCACAATTTCGAGGCCTGAGCCATATTTTGGAGCCAAATTCTGGCTCTCTGCACGTATTCGCAGTTTGAAATTACGACTTTTTAAACCCAACATATGCCAAGTACTGAAAGCGGCGTTTGGTCATATGTGTCCCAAACTCCCCTGCAGTTTTCAAAATATCCCAAACATCCTAATTTCGAGGCCTGAGGCATGTTTTGGAGCCAAATACTGGCTCTCTGCACGTATTCGCTGTTTGAAATTACGACTTATTTATACCCAACATATTCCAAGTACTGAAAGCGGCGTTTGGTCACATTTGCCCAATCCCCGCAGCAATTTTTAAAATATCCCAAACATCCAAATTTCGAGGCCTGAGCCATATTTTGGAGCCAAATTCTGGCTCTCTGCACGTATTCGCAGTTTGAAATTACGAATTTTTTATACCCAACATATGCCAAGTACTGAAAGCGGCGTTTGGTCATATTTGTCCCAAACTCCCCTGCAGTTTTCAAAATATCCCAAACTTCCCAATTTCGAGGCCTGAGTCATATTTTGGAGCCAAATTCTGGCTCTCTACACGTATTTGCAGTTTGAAATTACGACTTTTTATACCCAACATATGTTAAGACCTGAAAGCAGCAGTGTGTGACATTTTGCACAAACTCCCCTGCAGTTTTCAAAATAACCCAAATATCCCAATTTCGAGGTCTGAGCCATATTTTGGAGCCAAATTCATGCTCTCTGCACGTATTCGCAGTTTGAAATTACGACTTTTCATACCCAACATATGCCAAGTACTGAATGCGGTGTTTGGTCACATTTGTCCCAAACCCCCCTGCAGTTTTCAAAATATCCCAAACATCCCAATTTCGAGGCCTGAGCCATATTTAGGAGCCAAATTCTGGCTCTATGCACGAATTATCAGTTTGAAATTACGACTTTTTATTCCCAACATATGCCAAGTCCTGAAAGCGGCAGTGAGTGATATTTTGCACAAACTATACTGCAGCTTTCGAAATATCCCAATTTCGAGGCCTGAGCCATATTTTCGAGCCAAATTCTGGCTCTCTGCACGTATTCGTTGTTTGAAATTACGACTTTTTATATCCAACATATGCCAAGTACAGAAAGCGGCGTTTGGTCACATTTGTCCCAATCCCCCCAGCAATTTTCAAAATATCCCAAACATCCCAATTTCGAGGCCTGAGCCATATTTTGGAGCCAAATTCAGGCTCTCTGCACGTATTCGCAGTTTGAAATTACGAATTTTTATACCCAACATATGCCAAGTACTGAAAGCGGCGTTTGGTCACATTTGCCCCAAACTCCCCTGCAGTTTTTAAAATATCCCAAACATCCCAATTTCGAGGCCTGAGCCATATTTTGGAGCCAATTTCTGGCTCTCTGCACGTATTCGCAGTTTGAAATTGCGACTTATTATACCCAACATATGCCAAGTACTGAAAGCATCAATGAGTCACATTTTGCACAAACTCCCCTGCAGTTTTCAAAATATCGCTAAAATCCCAATTTCAAGACCTGAGCCATATTTTGGAGCCAAATTCAGGCTCTCTGCACGTATTCGCAGTTTGAAATTACGACTTTTTATACCCTACAAATGCCAAGTACTGAAAGCGGCGTTTGGTCACATTTGTCCGAAACCTCCCTGCAGTTTTCAAAATATCCCAAACATCCCAATTTCGAGGCCTGAGCTATACTTTGGAGCCAAATTCTGTCTCCCTGCAGTATTCGCAGTTTGAAATTGTGACTTTTTTATACCCAGCATATGCCAAGTACTGAAAGCGGCGTTGGGTCATATTTGTCCCAAACTCCCCTGCAGTTTTAAAAATATCCCAAACATCCCAATTTCGAGGCCTGAGTCATATTTTGGAGCCAAACTTTTGCTCTCTGCACATATTTGCAGTTTGAAATTGCGACTTTTTTATACCAACATATGCCAAGTACTGAATGAGGTGTTTGGTCACATTTGTCCCAAACTTCCGTGCAGTTTTCAAAATATCCCAAACATCCCAATTTCATGGCATGAGCCATATTTTGGAGCCAAATTCTGACTTTATGCAAGTATTCGCAGTTTGATATTACGAATATTTATTCCCAACATATGCCAAGTCCTGAAAGCGGCAGTGAGTCACATTTTGCACAAACTCCCCTGCAGATTTCAAAATATTCCAAACATCCCAATTTCGAGGCCTGACCCATATTTTGGAGCCAAATTCTGGCTCTCTGCACGTATTCGCAGTTTGAAATTACGACTTTTTATACCCAACATATGCCAAGTACTGAAAGCGGCGTTTGGTCACATTTGTCCCAAACCTCCCTGCAAGATTTCAAAATATCCAAAATATCCCAATTTCGAGGCCTGAGCCATATTTTGGAGCCAAATTCTGGCTCTCTGCACGTATTCGCAGTTTGAAATTACGACTTTTTAAACCCAACATATGCCAAGTACTGAAAGCGGCGTTTGGTCATATGTGTCCCAAACTCCCCTGCAGTTTTCAAAATATCCCAAACATCCTAATTTCGAGGCCTGAGGCATGTTTTGGAGCCAAATACTGGCTCTCTGCACGTATTCGCTGTTTGAAATTACGACTTATTTATACCCAACATATTCCAAGTACTGAAAGCGGCGTTTGGTCACATTTGCCCAATCCCCGCAGCAATTTTTAAAATATCCCAAACATCCAAATTTCGAGGCCTGAGCCATATTTTGGAGCCAAATTCTGGCTCTCTGCACGTATTCGCAGTTTGAAATTACGAATTTTTTATACCCAACATATGCCAAGTACTGAAAGCGGCGTTTGGTCATATTTGTCCCAAACTCCCCTGCAGTTTTCAAAATATCCCAAACTTCCCAATTTCGAGGCCTGAGTCATATTTTGGAGCCAAATTCTGGCTCTCTACACGTATTTGCAGTTTGAAATTACGACTTTTTATACCCAACATATGTTAAGACCTGAAAGCAGCAGTGTGTGACATTTTGCACAAACTCCCCTGCAGTTTTCAAAATAACCCAAATATCCCAATTTCGAGGTCTGAGCCATATTTTGGAGCCAAATTCATGCTCTCTGCACGTATTCGCAGTTTGAAATTGCGACTTATTATACCCACCATATGCCAAGTACTGAAAGTAGCGTTTGGTCATATTTGCCCCAAACTCCCCTGCAGTTTTCAAAATATCAGAAACATCCCAATTTCGAGGCCTGAGCCATACTTTGGAGCCAAATTCTGGCTCCCTGCACGTATTCGCAGTTTGAAATTGTGACTTTTTTATACCCAGCATATGCCAAGTACTGAAAGCGGCGTTTGGTCACATTTGTCCCAAACCTCCCTGCAAGATTTCAAAATATCCCAAATATCCCAATTTCGAGGCCTGAGCCATATTTTGGAGCCAAATGCTGGCTCTATGCACCTATTCGCAGATTGATATAATGACTTTTTGTACCCAACATATGCCAAGACCTGAAAGCGGCAGTGAGTGACATTTAACACAAACTCCCCTGCAGTTTTCGAAATATACCAAATATCCCAATTTCGAGGCCTGAGCCATATTTTGGAGCCAAATTCATGCTCTCTGCACGTATTCGCAGTTTGAAATTACGACTTTTTAAACCCAACATATGCCAAGTACTGAAAGCGGCGTTTGGTCATATGTGTCCCAAACTCCCCTGCAGTTTTCAAAATATCCCAAACATCCCAATTTCGAGGCCTGAGCCATGTTTTGGAGCCAAATTCTGGCTCTCTGCACGTATTCGCTGTTTGAAATTATGACTTATTTATACCCAACATATTCCAAGTACTGAAAGCGGCGTTTGGTCACATTTGTCCCAATCCCTGCAGCAATTTTCAAAATATCCCAAACATCCCAATTTTGAGGTGTGAGCCATATTTTGGATCGAAATTCTGCCTCTCTGCACGTATTCGCAGTTTGAAATTAAGAATTTTTATACCCAACATAAGCCAAGTACTGAAAGTGGCGTTTGGTCATATTTGCCCAAAACTCCTTTGCAGTTTTCAAAATATCCCAAACTTCCCAATTTCGAGACCTGACTCATATTTTGGACAAATTCTGGCTCTCTGCACGTATTCGCAGTTTGAAATTACGACTTTTTATACCCAACATATGTTAAGACCTGAAAGCGGCAGTGTGTGACATTTTGCACAAACTCCCCTGCAGTTTTCAAAATTTCCCAAACTTCCCTATTTCCAGGCCTGAGTCATATTTTGGAGCCAAATTCAGGCTCTCTGCACGTATTCGCAGTTTAAATTACGACTTTTTATACCCAACATATGCCAAGTACTGAAAGCGGCGTTTGGTCATATTTGTCCCAAACTCCCCTGCAGTTTTCAAAATATCCCAAACTTCCCAATTTCGAGGCTTGAGTCATATTTTGGAGCCAAATTCTGGCTCTCTACACGTATTCGCAGTTTGAAATTACGACTTTTTATACCCAACATATGTTAAGACCTGAAAGCAGCAGTGAGTGACATTTAACACAAACTCCCCTGCAGTTTTCGAAATATACCAAATATCCCAATTTCGAGGCCTGAGCCATATTTTGGAGCCAAATTCATGCTCTCTGCACGTATTCGCAGTTTGAAATTACGACTTTTTAAACCCAACATATGCCAAGTACTCAAAGCGGCGTTTGGTCATATGTGTCCCAAACTCCCTTGCAGTTTTCAAAATATCCCAAACATCCCAATTTCGAGGCCTGAGCCATGTTTTGGAGCCAAATTCTGGCTCTCTGCACGTATTCGCTGTTTGAAATTATGACTTATTTATACCCAACATATTCCAAGTACTGAAAGCGGCGTTTGGTCACATTTGTCCCAATCCCTGCAGCAATTTTCAAAATATCCCAAACATCCCAATTTTGAGGTGTGAGCCATATTTTGGATCCAAATTCTGCCTCTCTGCACGTATTCGCAATTTGAAATTAAGAATTTTTATACCCAACATAAGCCAAGTATTGAAAGTGGCGTTTGGTCATATTTGCCCAAAACTCCTTTGCAGTTTTCAAAATATCCCAAACTTCCCAATTTCGAGACCTGACTCATATTTTGGACAAATTCTGGCTCTCTGCACGTATTCGCAGTTTGAAATTACGACTTTTTATACCCAACATATGTTAAGACCTGAAAGCGGCAGTGTGTGACATTTTGCACAAACTCCCCTGCAGTTTTCAAAATTTCCCAAACTTCCCTATTTCCAAGCCTGAGTCATATTTTGGAGCCAAATTCAGGCTCTCTGCACGTATTCGCAGTTTAAATTACGACTTTTTATACCCAACATATGCCAAGTACTGAAAGCGGCGTTTGGTCATATTTGTCCCAAACCTCCCTGCAAGATTTCAAAATATCCCAAACATCCCAATTTCGAGGCCTGAGCCATATTTTGGAGCCAAATGCTGGCTCTATGCACGTATTCGCAGATTGATATTATGACTTTTTATACCCAACCTATGCCAAGACCTGAAAGCGGCAGTGAGTGACATTTAACACAAACTCCCCTGCAGTTTTCGAAATATTTAAAATATCCCAATTTCGAGGCCTGAGCCATATTTTGGAGCCAAATTCTCGCTCTCTGCACGTATTCGCAGTTTGAAATTACGACTTTTTTACCCAACATATGCCAAGTACTGAAAGCGGCATTTGGTCACATTTGTCCCAATCCCCCCTTGCAATTTTCTAAATATCCCAAACATCCCAATTTCGAGGCATGAGCCATATTTTGGAGCCAAATTCTGGCTCTCTGCACGTATTCGCAGTTTGAAATTACGACTTTTTAAACCCAACATATGCCAAGTACTGAAAGCGGCGTTTGGTCATATGTGTCCCAAATTCCCCTGTAGTTTTCAAAATATCCCAAACATCCCAATTTCGAGGCCTGAGCCATGTTTTGGAGCCAAATTCTGACTCTCTGCAAGTATTCGCTGTTTGAAATTACGACTTATTTATACCCAACATATTCCAAGTACTGTAAGCGGCGTTTGGTCACATTTGTCCCAATCCCCGCAGCAATTTTCAAAATATCCCAAACATCCAATTTCGAGGTGTGAGCCATATTTAGGAGCCAAATTCTGCCTCTCTGCACGTATTCGCAGTTTGAAATTACGAATTTTTATACCCAACATATGCCAAGTACTGAAAGCAGCGTTTGGTCATATTTGCCCCAAATTCCCCTGCAGTTTTCAAAATATCCCAAATTTCCCAATTTCGAGACCTGAGTCATATTTTGGAGCCAAATTCTGGCTCTCTGCACGTATTCGCAGTTTGAAATTACGACTTTTTATACCCAACATATGTTAAGACTTGAAAGCGGCAGTGCGTGACATTTTGCACAAACTCCCTTGCAGTTTTCAAAATATCCCAAATATCCCAATTTCGAGGCCTGAGCCATATTTTGGAGCCAAATTCAGGCTCTCTGCACGTATTCGCAGTTTGAAATTACGACTTTTCATACCCCACATATGCCAAGTACTGAATGCAGCGTTTGGTCGCATTTGTCCCAAACCCCCCTGCAGTTTTCAAAATATCCCAAACATCCCAATTTCGAGGCCTGAGCTATATTCTGGAGCCAAATTCTGGCTCTATGCACGTATTCGCAGTTTGAAATTACGAATTTTTATTCCCAACATATGCTAAGTCCTGAAAGCGGCAGTGAGTGATATTTTGCACAAACTCCCCTGCAGCTTTCGAAATATCCCAATTTCGAGGCCTGAGCCATATTTTCGAGCCAAATTCTGGCTCTCTGCACGTATTCGTTGTTTGAAATTACGACTTTTTATATCCAACATATGCCAAGTACAGAAAGCAGCGTTTGGTCACATTTGTCCCAATCCCCCCAGCAATTTTCAAAATATCCCAAACATCCCAATTTCGAGGCCTGAGCCATATTTTGGAGCCAAATTCAGGCTCTCTGCACGTATTCGCAGTTTGAAATTACGAATTTTTATACCCAACATATGCCAAGTACTGAAAGCGGCGTTTGGTCACATTTGCCCCAAACTCCCCTGCAGTTTTTAAAATATCCCAAACATCCCAATTTCGAGGCCTGAGCCATATTTTGGAGCCAATTTCTGGCTCTCTGCACGTATTCGCAGTTTGAAATTGCGACTTATTATACCCACCATATGCCAAGTACTGAAAGTAGCGTTTGGTCATATTTGCCCCAAACTCCCCTGCAGTTTTCAAAATATCAGAAACATCCCAATTTCGAGGCCTGAGCCATACTTTGGAGCCAAATTCTGGCTCCCTGCACGTATTCGCAGTTTGAAATTGTGACTTTTTTATACCCAGCATATGCCAAGTACTGAAAGCGGCGTTTGGTCACATTTGTCCCAAACCTCCCTGCAAGATTTCAAAATATCCCAAATATCCCAATTTCGAGGCCTGAGCCATATTTTGGAGCCAAATGCTGGCTCTATGCACCTATTCGCAGATTGATATAATGACTTTTTGTACCCAACATATGCCAAGACCTGAAAGCGGCTGTGAGTGACATTTAACACAAACTCCCCTGCAGTTTTCGAAATATACCAAATATCCCAATTTCGAGGCCTGAGCCATATTTTGGAGCCAAATTCATGCTCTCTGCACGTATTCGCAGTTTGAAATTACGACTTTTTAAACCCAACATATGCCAAGTACTGAAAGCGGCGTTTGGTCATATGTGTCCCAAACTCCCCTGCAGTTTTCAAAATATCCCAAACATCCCAATTTCGAGGCCTGAGCCATGTTTTGGAGCCAAATTCTGGCTCTCTGCACGTATTCGCTGTTTGAAATTATGACTTATTTATACCCAACATATTCCAAGTACTGAAAGCGGCGTTTGGTCACATTTGTCCCAATCCCTGCAGCAATTTTCAAAATATCCCAAACATCCCAATTTTGAGGTGTGAGCCATATTTTGGATCGAAATTCTGCCTCTCTGCACGTATTCGCAGTTTGAAATTAAGAATTTTTATACCCAACATAAGCCAAGTACTGAAAGTGGCGTTTGGTCATATTTGCCCAAAACTCCTTTGCAGTTTTCAAAATATCCCAAACTTCCCAATTTCGAGACCTGACTCATATTTTGGACAAATTCTGGCTCTCTGCACGTATTCGCAGTTTGAAATTACGACTTTTTATACCCAACATATGTTAAGACCTGAAAGCGGCAGTGTGTGACATTTTGCACAAACTCCCCTGCAGTTTTCAAAATTTCCCAATCTTCCCTATTTCCAGGCCTGAGTCATATTTTGGAGCCAAATTCAGGCTCTCTGCACGTATTCGCAGTTTAAATTACGACTTTTTATACCCAACATATGCCAAGTACTGAAAGCGGCGTTTGGTCATATTTGTCCCAAACTCCCCTGCAGTTTTCAAAATATCCCAAACTTCCCAATTTCGAGGCTTGAGTCATATTTTGGAGCCAAATTCTGGCTCTCTACACGTATTCGCAGTTTGAAATTACGACTTTTTATACCCAACATATGTTAAGACCTGAAAGCAGCAGTGAGTGACATTTAACACAAACTCCCCTGCAGTTTTCGAAATATACCAAATATCCCAATTTCGAGGCCTGAGCCATATTTTGGAGCCAAATTCATGCTCTCTGCACGTATTCGCAGTTTGAAATTACGACTTTTTAAACCCAACATATGCCAAGTACTGAAAGCGGCGTTTGGTCATATGTGTCCCAAACTCCCTTGCAGTTTTCAAAATATCCCAAACATCCCAATTTCGAGGCCTGAGCCATGTTTTGGAGCCAAATTCTGGCTCTCTGCACGTATTCGCTGTTTGAAATTATGACTTATTTATACCCAACATATTCCAAGTACTGAAAGCGGCGTTTGGTCACATTTGTCCCAATCCCTGCAGCAATTTTCAAAATATCCCAAACATCCCAATTTTGAGGTGTGAGCCATATTTTGGATCCAAATTCTGCCTCTCTGCACGTATTCGCAATTTGAAATTAAGAATTTTTATACCCAACATAAGCCAAGTACTGAAAGTGGCGTTTGGTCATATTTGCCCAAAACTCCTTTGCAGTTTTCAAAATATCCCAAACTTCCCAATTTCGAGACCTGACTCATATTTTGGACAAATTCTGGCTCTCTGCACGTATTCGCAGTTTGAAATTACGACTTTTTATACCCAACATATGTTAAGACCTGAAAGCGGCAGTGTGTGACATTTTGCACAAACTCCCCTGCAGTTTTCAAAATTTCCCAAACTTCCCTATTTCCAAGCCTGAGTCATATTTTGGAGCCAAATTCAGGCTCTCTGCACGTATTCGCAGTTTAAATTACGACTTTTTATACCCAACATATGCCAAGTACTGAAAGCGGCGTTTGGTCATATTTGTCCCAAACCTCCCTGCAAGATTTCAAAATATCCCAAACATCCCAATTTCGAGGCCTGAGCCATATTTTGGAGCCAAATGCTGGCTCTATGCACGTATTCGCAGATTGATATTATGACTTTTTATACCCAACCTATGCCAAGACCTGAAAGCGGCAGTGAGTGACATTTAACACAAACTCCCCTGCAGTTTTCGAAATATTTAAAATATTCCAATTTCGAGGCCTGAGCCATATTTTGGAGCCAAATTCTCGCTCTCTGCACGTATTCGCAGTTTGAAATTACGACTTTTTTACCCAACATATGCCAAGTACTGAAAGCGGCATTTGGTCACATTTGTCCCAATCCCCCCTTGCAATTTTCTAAATATCCCAAACATCCCAATTTCGAGGCATGAGCCATATTTTGGAGCCAAATTCTGGCTCTCTGCACGTATTCGCAGTTTGAAATTACGACTTTTTAAACCCAACATATGCCAAGTACTGAAAGCGGCGTTTGGTCATATGTGTCCCAAATTTTCCTGTAGTTTTCAAAATATCCCAAACATCCCAATTTCGAGGCCTGAGCCATGTTTTGGAGCCAAATTCTGACTCTCTGCAAGTATTCGCTGTTTGAAATTACGACTTATTTATACCCAACATATTCCAAGTACTGTAAGCGGCGTTTGGTCACATTTGTCCCAATCCCCGCAGCAATTTTCAAAATATCCCAAACATCCAATTTCGAGGTGTGAGCCATATTTAGGAGCCAAATTCTGCCTCTCTGCACGTATTCGCAGTTTGAAATTACGAATTTTTATACCCAACATATGCCAAGTACTGAAAGCAGCGTTTGGTCATATTTGCCCCAAATTCCCCTGCAGTTTTCAAAATATCCCAAATTTCCCAATTTCGAGACCTGAGTCATATTTTGGAGCCAAATTCTGGCTCTCTGCACGTATTCGCAGTTTGAAATTACGACTTTTTATACCCAACATATGTTAAGACTTGAAAGCGGCAGTGCGTGACATTTTGCACAAACTCCCTTGCAGTTTTCAAAATATCCCAAATATCCCAATTTCGAGGCCTGAGCCATATTTTGGAGCCAAATTCAGGCTCTCTGCACGTATTCGCAGTTTGAAATTACGACTTTTCATACCCCACATATGCCAAGTACTGAATGCAGCGTTTGGTCGCATTTGTCCCAAACCCCCCTGCAGTTTTCAAAATATCCCAAACATCCCAATTTCGAGGCCTGAGCTATATTCTGGAGCCAAATTCTGGCTCTATGCACGTATTCGCAGTTTGAAATTACGAATTTTTATTCCCAACATATGCTAAGTCCTGAAAGCGGCAGTGAGTGATATTTTGCACAAACTCCCCTGCAGCTTTCGAAATATCCCAATTTCGAGGCCTGAGCCATATTTTCGAGCCAAATTCTGGCTCTCTGCACGTATTCGTTGTTTGAAATTACGACTTTTTATATCCAACATATGCCAAGTACAGAAAGCGGCGTTTAGTCACATTTGTCCCAATCCCCCCAGCAATTTTCAAAATATCCCAAACATCCCAATTTCGAGGCCTGAGCCATATTTTGGAGCCAAATTCAGGCTCTCTGCACGTATTCGCAGTTTGAAATTACGAATTTTTATACCCAACATATGCCAAGTACTGAAAGCGGCGTTTGGTCACATTTGCCCCAAACTCCCCTGCAGTTTTTAAAATATCCCAAACATCCCAATTTCGAGGCCTGAGCCATATTTTGGAGCCAATTTCTGGCTCTCTGCACGTATTCGCAGTTTGAAATTGCGACTTATTATACCCACCATATGCCAAGTACTGAAAGTAGCGTTTGGTCATATTTGCCCCAAACTCCCCTGCAGTTTTCAAAATATCAGAAACATCCCAATTTCGAGGCCTGAGCCATACTTTGGAGCCAAATTCAGGCTCTCTGCACGTATTCGCAGTTTAAATTACGACTTTTTATACCCAACATATGCCAAGTACTGAAAGCGGCGTTTGGTCATATTTGTCCCAAACCTCCCTGCAAGATTTCAAAATATCCCAAATATCCCAATTTCGAGGCCTGAGCCATATTTTGGTGCCAAATGCTGGCTCTATGCACCTATTCGCAGATTGATATAATGACTTTTTGTACCCAACATATGCCAAGACCTGAAAGCGGCAGTGAGTGACATTTAACACAAACTCCCCTGCAGTTTTCGAAATATACCAAATATCCCAATTTCGAGGCCTGAGCCATATTTTGGAGCCAAATTCATGCTCTCTGCACGTATTCGCAGTTTGAAATTACGACTTTTTAAACCCAACATATGCCAAGTACTGAAAGCGGCGTTTGGTCATATGTGTCCCAAACTCCCTTGCAGTTTTCAAAATATCCCAAACATCCCAATTTCGAGGCCTGAGCCATGTTTTGGAGCCAAATTCTGGCTCTCTGCACGTATTCGCTGTTTGAAATTATGACTTATTTATACCCAACATATTCCAAGTACTGAAAGCGGCGTTTGGTCACATTTGTCCCAATCCCTGCAGCAATTTTCAAAATATCCCAAACATCCCAATTTTGAGGTGTGAGCCATATTTTGGATCCAAATTCTGCCTCTCTGCACGTATTCGCAATTTGAAATTAAGAATTTTTATACCCAACATAAGCCAAGTACTGAAAGTGGCGTTTGGTCATATTTGCCCAAAACTCCTTTGCAGTTTTCAAAATATCCCAAACTTCCCAATTTCGAGACCTGACTCATATTTTGGACAAATTCTGGCTCTCTGCACGTATTCGCAGTTTGAAATTACGACTTTTTATACCCAACATATGTTAAGACCTGAAAGCGGCAGTGTGTGACATTTTGCACAAACTCCCCTGCAGTTTTCAAAATTTCCCAAACTTCCCTATTTCCAAGCCTGAGTCATATTTTGGAGCCAAATTCAGGCTCTCTGCACGTATTCGCAGTTTAAATTACGACTTTTTATACCCAACATATGCCAAGTACTGAAAGCGGCGTTTGGTCATATTTGTCCCAAACCTCCCTGCAAGATTTCAAAATATCCCAAACATCCCAATTTCGAGGCCTGAGCCATATTTTGGAGCCAAATGCTGGCTCTATGCACGTATTCGCAGATTGATATTATGACTTTTTATACCCAACCTATGCCAAGACCTGAAAGCGGCAGTGAGTGACATTTAACACAAACTCCCCTGCAGTTTTCGAAATATTTAAAATATTCCAATTTCGAGGCCTGAGCCATATTTTGGAGCCAAATTCTCGCTCTCTGCACGTATTCGCAGTTTGAAATTACGACTTTTTTAACCCAACATATGCCAAGTACTGAAAGCGGCATTTGGTCACATTTGTCCCAATCCCCCCTTGCAATTTTCTAAAATATCCCAAACATCCCAATTTCGAGGCATGAGCCATATTTTGGAGCCAAATTCTGGCTCTCTGCACGTATTCGCAGTTTGAAATTACGACTTTTTAACCCAACATATGCCAAGTACTGAAAGCGGCGTTTGGTCATATGTGTCCCAAATTTCCCTGTAGTTTTCAAAATATCCCAAACATCCCAATTTCGAGGCCTGAGCCATGTTTTGGAGCCAAATTCTGACTCTCTGCAAGTATTCGCTGTTTGAAATTACGACTTATTTATACCCAACATATTCCAAGTACTGTAAGCGGCGTTTGGTCACATTTGTCCCAATCCCCGCAGCAATTTTCAAAATATCCCAAACATCCAATTTCGAGGTGTGAGCCATATTTAGGAGCCAAATTCTGCCTCTCTGCACGTATTCGCAGTTTGAAATTACGAATTTTTATACCCAACATATGCCAAGTACTGAAAGCAGCGTTTGGTCATATTTGCCCCAAATATCCCCTGCAGTTTTCAAAATATCCCAAATTTCCCAATTTCGAGACCTGAGTCATATTTTGGAGCCAAATTCTGGCTCTCTGCACGTATTCGCAGTTTGAAATTACGACTTTTTATACCCAACATATGTTAAGACTTGAAAGCGGCAGTGCGTGACATTTTGCACAAACTCCCTTGCAGTTTTCAAAAATATCCCAAATATCCCAATTTCGAGGCCTGAGCCATATTTTGGAGCCAAATTCAGGCTCTCTGCACGTATTCGCAGTTTGAAATTACGACTTTTCATACCCCACATATGCCAAGTACTGAATGCAGCGTTTGGTCGCATTTGTCCCAAACCCCCCTGCAGTTTTCAAAATATCCCAAACATCCCAATTTCGAGGCCTGAGCTATATTCTGGAGCCAAATTCTGGCTCTATGCACGTATTCGCAGTTTGAAATTACGAATTTTTATTCCCAACATATGCTAAGTCCTGAAAGCGGCAGTGAGTGATATTTTGCACAAACTCCCCTGCAGCTTTCGAAATATCCCAATTTCGAGGCCTGAGCCATATTTTCGAGCCAAATTCTGGCTCTCTGAACGTATTCGTTGTTTGAAATTACGACTTTTTATATCCAACATATGCCAAGTACAGAAAGCGGCGTTTAGTCACATTTGTCCCAATCCCCCAGCAATTTTCAAAATATCCCAAACATCCCAATTTCGAGGCCTGAGCCATATTTTGGAGCCAAAATTCAGGCTCTCTGCACGTATTCGCAGTTTGAAATTACGAATTTTTATACCCAACATATGCCAAGTACTGAAAGCGGCGTTTGGTCACATTTGCCCCAAACTCCCCTGCAGCAATTTTCAAAATATCCCAAACATCCAATTTCGAGGTGTGAGCCATATTTAGGAGCCAAATTCTGCCTCTCTGCACGTATTCGCAGTTTTGAAATTACGAATTTTTATACCCAACATATGCCAAGTACTGAAAGCAGCGTTTGGTCATATTTGCCCCAAATTCCCCTGCAGTTTTCAAAATATCCCAAATTTCCCAATTTCGAGACCTGAGTCATATTTTGGAGCCAAATTCTGGCTCTCTGCACGTATTCGCAGTTTGAAATTACGACTTTTATACCCAACATATGTTAAGACTTGAAAGCGGCAGTGCGTGACATTTTGCACAAACTCCCTTGCAGTTTTCAAAATATCCCAAATATCCCAATTTCGAGGCCTGAGCCATATTTTGGAGCCAAATTCAGGCTCTCTGCACGTATTCGCAGTTTGAAATTACGACTTTTCATACCCCACATATGCCAAGTACTGAATGCAGCGTTTGGTCGCATTTGTCCCAAACCCCCTGCAGTTTTCAAAATATCCCAAACATCCCAATTTCGAGGCCTGAGCTATATTCTGGAGCCAAATTCTGGCTCTATGCACGTATTCGCAGTTTGAAATTACGAATTTTTATTCCCAACATATGCTAAGTCCTGAAAGCGGCAGTGAGTGATATTTTGCACAAACTCCCCTGCAGCTTTCGAAATATCCAAAATATCCCAAATTTCGAGGCCTGAGCCATATTTTCGAGCCAAATTCTGGCTCTCTGCACGTATTCGTTGTTTGAAATTACGACTTTTTTATACCCAACATATGCCAAGTACTAAAAGCGGCGTTTAGGTCACATTTGTCCCAATCCCCCCAGCAATTTTCAAAATATCCCAAACATCCCAATTTCGAGGCCTGAGCCATATTTTGGAGCAAAATTCTGGCTCTCTGCACGTATTCGCAGTTTGAAATTACGAATTTTTATACCCAACATATGCCATGTACTGAAAGCGGCGTTTGGTCATATTTGCCCAAACTCCCTGCAGTTTTTCAAAATATCCCAAACTTCCCAATTTCGAGGCCTGAGTCATATTTGGAGCCAAATTCTGGCTCTCTACACGTATTTGCAGTTTGAAATTACGACTTTTTATACCCAACATATGTTAAGACCTGAAAGCAGCAATGTGTGACATTTTGCACAAACTCCCCTGCAGTTTTCAAAATAACCCAAATATCCCAATTTCGAGGCCTGAGCCATATTTTGGAGCCAAATTCATGCTCTCTGCAAGTATTCGCTGTTTGAAATTACGACTTTTCATACCCAACATATGCCAAGTACTGAATGCGGTGTTTGGTCACATTTGTCCCAAACCCCCCTGCAGTTTTCAAAATATCCCAAACAACCCAATTTCGAGGCCTGAGCCATATTTAGGAGCCAAAATTCTGGCTCTATGCACGAATTATCAGTTTGAAATTACGACTTTTTATTCCCAACATATGCCAAGTCCTGAAAGCGGCAGTGAGTGATATTTTGCACAAACTATACTGCAGCTTTCGAAATATCCCAATTTCGAGGCCTGAGCCATATTTTCGAGCCAAATTCATGGCTCTCTGCACGTATTCGTTGTTTGAAATTACGACTTTTTATAATCCAACATATGCCAAGTACTAGAAAGCGGCGTTTGGTCACATGTGTCCCAACTCCCCATGCAAGTTTCAAAATATCCCAAACATCCCAATTTCGAGGCCTGAGCCATATTTTGGAGCCAAATTCTGGCTCTCTGCACGTATTCGCAGTTTGAAATTAAGAATTATTTATACCCAACATATGCCAAGTACTGAAAGCGGCGTTTGGTCATATTTGTCCCAACTCCCTGCAGATTTTTAAAATATCCCAAACATCCCAATTTCGAGGCCTGAGCCATATTTTGGAGCCAATTTCTGGCTCTCTGCACGTATTCGCAGTTTGAAATTGCGACTTATTATACCCAACATATGCCAAGTACTGAAAGAGCAGCAATGAGTCACATTTTGCACAAACTCCCCTGCAGTTTTCAAAATATCCTAAAATCCCAATTTCGAGACCTGACTCATATTTTGGAGCCAAATTCTGGCTCTCTGCACGTATTCGCAGTTTGAAATTACGACTTTTTATACCCAACATATGCTTAAGACCTGAAAGCGGCAGTGTGTACATTTTGCACAAACTCCCCTGCAGTTTTAAAAATATCCCAAACTTCCCTATTTCCAGGCCTGAGTCATATTTTGGAGCCAAATTCATGCTCTCTGCACGTATTCGCAGTTTGAAATTACGACTTTTTATACCAACATATGCCAAGTACTGAAAGCGGCGTTTGGTCATATTTGTCCCAAACTCCCGTGCAGTTTTCAAAATATCCCAAACATCCCAATTTCGAGGCCTGAGCCCATATTTTGGAGCCAAATTCTGGCTCTCTGCACGTATTCGCAGTTTGAAATTACGACTTTTTATACCCAACATATGCCAAGTACCTGAAATCGGCGTTTGGTCACATTTGTACCCAAACCTCCCTGCAAGATTTCAAAATATCCAAAATATCCCAATTTCGAGGCCTGAGTCGTATTTTGGAGCCAAATTCTGGCTCTCTGCACGTATTCGCAGTTTGAAATTACGACTTTTTAAACCCAACATATGCCAAGTACTGAAAGCGGCGTTTGGTCATATGTGTCCCAAACTTCCCTGCAGTTTTCAAAATATCCCAAACATCCTAATTTCGAGGCCTGAGGCATGTTTTGGAGCCAAATACTGGCTCTCTGCACGTATTCGCTGTTTGAAATTACGACTTATTTATACCCAACATATTCCAAGTACTGAAAGCGGCGTTTGGTCACATTTGTCCCAATCCCCGCAGCAATTTTTAAAATATCCCAAACATCCAAATTTTCGAGGCCTGAGCCATATTTTGGAGCCAAATTCTGGCTCTCTGCACGTATTCGCAGTTTAAATTACGACTTTTTATACCCAACATATGCCAAGTACTGAAAGCGGCGTTTGGTCATATTTGTCCCAAACTCCCCTGCAGTTTTCAAAATATCCCAAACTTCCCAATTTCGAGGCTTGAGTCATATTTTGGAGCCAAATTCTGGCTCTCTACACGTATTCGCAGTTTGAAATTACGACTTTTTATACCCAACATATGTTAAGACCTGAAAAGCAGCAGTGAGTGACATTTAACACAAACTCCCCTGCAGTTTTCGAAATATACCAAATATCCCAATTTCGAGGCCTGAGCCATATTTTGGAGCCAATTCATGCTCTCTGCACGTATTCGCAGTTTGAAATTACGACTTTTTAAACCCAACATATGCCAAGTACTGAAAGCGGCGTTTGGTCATATGTGTCCCAAACTCCCCTGCAGTTTTCAAAATATCCCAAACATCCCAATTTCGAGGCCTGAGCCATGTTTTGGAGCCAAATTCTGGCTCTCTGCACGTATTCGCTGTTTGAAATTATGACTTATTTATACCCAACATATTCCAAGTACTGAAAGCGGCGTTTGGTCACATTTGTCCCAATCCCTGCAGCAATTTTCAAAATATCCCAAACATCCCAATTTTGAGGTGTGAGCCATATTTTGGATCCAAATTCTGCCTCTCTGCACGTATTCGCAGTTTGAAATTAAGAATTTTTATACCCAACATAAGCCAAGTACTGAAAGTGGCGTTTGGTCATATTTGCCCAAAACTCCTTTGCAGTTTTCAAAATATCCCAAACTTCCCAATTTCGAGACCTGACTCATATTTTGGACAAATTCTGGCTCTCTGCACGTATTCGCAGTTTGAAATTACGACTTTTTATACCCAACATATGTTAAGACCTGAAAGCGGCAGTGTGTGACATTTTGCACAAACTCCCCTGCAGTTTTCAAAATTTCCCAAACTTCCCTATTTCCAGGCCTGAGTCATATTTTGGAGCCAAATTCAGGCTCTCTGCACGTATTCGCAGTTTAAATTACGACTTTTTATACCCAACTTATGCCAAGTACTGAAAGCGGTGTTTGGTCATATTGTCCCAAACTCCCTGCAGTTTTCAAAATATCCCAAACTTCCCAATTTCGAGGCTTGAGTCATATTTTGGAGCCAAATTCTGGCTCTCTACACGTATTCGCAGTTTGAAATTACGACTTTTTATACCCAACATATGTTAAGACCTGAAAGCGGCTGTGTGTGACATTTTGCACAAACTCCCCTGCAGTTTTCAAAATAACCCAAATATCCCAATTTCGAGGCCTGAGCCATATTTTGGAGCCAAATTCATGCTCTCTGCACGTATTCGCAGTTTGAAATTACGACTTTTCATACCCCACATATGCCAAGTACTGAATGCAGCGTTTGGTCGCATTTGTCCCAAACCCCCTGCAGTTTTCAAAATATCCCAAACATCCCAATTTCGAGGCCTGAGCTATATTCTGGAGCCAAATTCTGGCTCTATGCACGTATTCGCAGTTTGAAATTACGAATTTTTATTCCCAACATATGCTAAGTCCTGAAAGCGGCAGTGAGTGATATTTTGCACAAACTCCCCCTGCAGCTTTCGAAATATCCAAAATATCCCAATTTCGAGGCCTGAGCCATATTTTCGCGCCAAATTCTGGCTCTCTGCACGTATTCGTTGTTTGAAATTACGACTTTTTTATACCCAACATATGCCAAGTACTAAAAGCGGCGTTTGGTCACATTTGTCCCAATCCCCCCAGCAATTTTCAAAATATCCCAAACATCCCAATTTCGAGGCCTGAGCCATATTTTGGAGCAAAATTCTGGCTCTCTGCACGTATTCGCAGTTTGAAATTACGAATTTTTATACCCAACATATGCCATGTACTGAAAGCGGCGTTTGGTCATATTTGTCCCAAACTCCCCTGCAGTTTTCAAAATATCCCAAACTTCCCAATTTCGAGGCCTGAGTCATATTTTGGAGCCAAATTCTGGCTCTCTACACGTATTTGCAGTTTGAAATTACGACTTTTTATACCCAACATATGTTAAGACCTGAAAGCAGCAATGTGTGACATTTTGCACAAACTCCCCTGCAGTTTTCAAAATAACCCAAATATCCCAATTTCGAGGCCTGAGCCATATTTTGGAGCCAAATTCATGCTCTCTGCAAGTATTCGCAGTTTGAAATTACGACTTTCATACCCAACATATGCCAAGTACTGAATGCGGTGTTTGGTCACATTTGTCCCAAACCCCCCTGAAGTTTTCAAAATATCCCAAACAACCCAATTTCGAGGCCTGAGCCATATTTAGGAGCCAAATTCTGGCTCTATGCACGAATTATCAGTTTGAAATTACGACTTTTTATTCCCAACATATGCCAAGTCCTGAAAGCGGCAGGGAGTGATATTTTGCACAAAATATACTGCAGCTTTCGAAATATCCCAATTTCGAGGCCTGAGCCATATTTTCGAGCCAAATTCTGGCTCTCTGCACGTATTCGTTGTTTGAAATTACGACTTTTTATATCCAACATATGCCAAGTACAGAAAGCGGCGTTTGGTCACATTTGTCCCAATCCCCCCAGCAATTTTCAAAATATCCCAAACATCCCAATTTCGAGGCCTGAGCCATATTTTGGAGCCAAATTCAGGCTCTCTGCACGTATTCGCAGTTTGAAATTACGAATTTTTATACCCAACATATGCCAAGTACTGAAAGCGGCGTTTGGTCATATTTGCCCCAAACTCCCCTGCTGTTTTAAAATATCCCAAACATCCCAATTTCGAGGCCTGAGCCATATTTTGGAGCCAATTTCTTGCTCTCTGCACGTATTCGCAGTTTGAAATTGCGACTTATTATACCCAACATATGCCAAGTACTGAAAGCAGCAATGAGTCACATTTTGCACAAACTCCCCTGCAGTTTTCGAAATATCGCTAAAATCCCAATTTCAAGACCTGAGCCATATTTTGGAGCCAAATTCAGGCTCCCTGCAGTATTCGCAGTTTGAAATTGTGACTTTTTTATACCCAGCATATGCCAAGTACTGAAAGCGGCGTTGGGTCATATTTGTCCCAAACTCCCCTGCAGTTTTAAAAATATCCCAAACATCCCAATTTCGAGGCCTGAGTCATATTTTGGAGCCAAACTTTTGCTCTCTGCACATATTTGCAGTTTGAAATGGCGACTTTTTTATACCAACATATGCCAAGTACTGAATGAGGTGTTTGGTCACATTTGTCCCAAACTTCCGTGCAGTTTTCAAAATATCCCAAACATCCCAATTTCATGGCATGAGCCATATTTTGGAGCCAAATTCTGGCTTTATGCAAGTATTCGCAGTTTGATATTACGAATATTTATACCCAACATATGCCAAGTACTGAAAGCGGCGTTTGGTCACATTTGTCCCAAACCTCCCTGCAAGATTTCAAAATATCCAAAATATCCCAATTTCGAGGCCTGAGCCGTATTTTGGAGCCAAATTCTGGCTCTCTGCACGTATTCGCAGTTTGAAATTACGACTTTTTATACCCAACATATGCCAAGTACTGAAAGCGGCGTTTGGTCACATTTGTCCCAAACCTCCCTGCAAGATTTCAAAATATCCAAAATATCCCAATTTCGAAGCCTGAGCCGTATTTTGGAGCCAAATTCTGGCTCTCTGCACGTATTCGCAGTTTGAAATTACGACTTTTTAAACCCAACATATGCCAAGTACTGAAAGCGGCGTTTGGTCATATGTGTCCCAAACTTCCCTGCAGTTTTCAAAATATCCCAAACATCCTAATTTCGAGGCCTGAGGCATGTTTTGGAGCCAAATACTGGCTCTCTGCACGTATTCGCTGTTTGAAATTACGACTTATTTATACCCAACATATTCCAAGTACTGAAAGCGGCGTTTGGTCACATTTGTCCCAATCCCCGCAGCAATTTTTAAAATATCCCAAACATCCAAATTTCGAGGCCTGAGCCATATTTTGGAGCCAAATTCTGGCTCTCTGCACGTATTCGCAGTTTGAAATTACGAATTTTTTATACCCAACATATGCCAAGTACTGAAATCGGCGTTTGGTCATATTTGTCCCAAACTCCCCTGCAGTTTTCAAAATATCCCAAACTTCCCAATTTCGAGGCCTGAGTCATATTTTGGAGCCAAATTCTGGCTCTCTACACGTATTTGCAGTTTGAAATTACGAATTTTTATACCCAACATATGTTAAGACCTGAAAGCTGCAGTGTGTGACATTTTGCACAAACTCCCCTGCAGTTTTCAAAATAACCCAAATATCCTAATTTCGAGGCCTGAGCCATATTTTGGAGCCAAATTCATGTTCTCTGCACGTATTCGCAGTTTGAAATTACGACTTTTCATACCCAACATATGCCAAGTACTGAATTCGGTGTTTGGTCACATTTGTCCCAAACCCCCCTGCAGTTTTCAAAATATCCCAAACTTCCCAATTTCGAGGCCTGAGCCATATTTAGGAGCCAAATTCTGGCTCTATGCACGAATTATCAGTTTGAAATTACGACTTTTTATTCCCAACATATGCCAAGTCCTGAAAGCGGCAGTGAGTGATATTTTGCACAAACTATACTGCAGCTTTCGAAATATCCCAATTTCGAGGCCTGAGCCATATTTTCGAGCCAAATTCTGGCTCTCTGCACGTATTCGTTGTTTGAAATTACGACTTTTTATATCCAACATATGCCAAGTACAGAAAGCGGCGATTGGTCACATTTGTCCCAATCCCCCCAGCAATTTTCAAAATATCCCAAACATCCCAATTTCGAGGCCTGAGCCATATTTTGGAGCCAAATTCAGGCTCTCTGCACGTATTCGCAGTTTGAAATTACGAATTTTTATACCCAACATATGCCAAGTACTGAAAGCGGCGTTTGGTCACATTTGCCCCAAACTCCCCTGCAGTTTTTAAAATATCCCAAACATCCCAATTTCGAGGCCTGAGCCATATTTTGGAGCCAATTTCTGGCTCTCTGCACGTATTCGCAGTTTGAAATTGCGACTTATTATACCCACCATATGCCAAGTACTGAAAGTGGCGTTTGGTCATATTTGCCCCAAACTCCCCTGCAGTTTTCAAAATATCAGAAACATCCCAATTTCGAGGCCTGAGCCATACTTTGTAGCCAAATTCTGGCTCCCTGCACGTATTCGCAGTTTGAAATTGTGACTTTTTTATACCCAGCATATGCCAAGTACTGAAAGCGGCGTTTGGTCACATTTGTCCCAAACCTCCCTGCAAGATTTCAAAATATCCCAAATATCCCAATTTCGAGGCCTGAGCCATATTTTGGAGCCAAATGCTGGCTCTATGCACCTATTCGCAGATTGATATAATGACTTTTTGTACCCAACATATGCCAAGACCTGAAAGCGGCAGTGAGTGACATTTAACACAAACTCCCCTGCAGTTTTCGAAATATACCAAATATCCCAATTTCGAGGCCTGAGCCATATTTTGGAGCCAAATTCATGCTCTCTGCACGTATTCGCAGTTTGAAATTACGACTTTTTAAACCCAACATATGCCAAGTACTGAAAGCGGCGTTTGGTCATATGTGTCCGAAACTCCCCTGCAGTTTTCAAAATATCCCAAACATCCCAATTTCGAGGCCTGAGCCATGTTTTGGAGCCAAATTCTGGCTCTCTGCACGTATTCGCTGTTTGAAATTATGACTTATTTATACCCAACATATTCCAAGTACTGAAAGCGGCGTTTGGTCACATTTGTCCCAATCTCTGCAGCAATTTTCAAAATATTCCAAACATCCCAATTTTGAGGTGTGAGCCATATTTTGGATCCAAATTCTGCCTCTCTGCACGTATTCGCAGTTTGAAATTAAGAATTTTTATACCCAACATAAGCCAAGTACTGAAAGTGGCGTTTGGTCATATTTGCCCAAAACTCCTTTGCAGTTTTCAAAATATCCCAAACTTCCCAATTTCGAGACCTGACTCATATTTTGGACAAATTCTGGCTCTCTGCACGTATTCGCAGTTTGAAATTACGACTTTTTATACCCAACATATGTTAAGACCTGAAAGCGGCAGTGTGTGACATTTTGCACAAACTCCCCTGCAGTTTTCAAAATTTCCCAAACTTCCCTATTTCCAGGCCTGAGTCATATTTTGGAGCCAAATTCAGGCTCTCTGCACGTATTCGCAGTTTAAATTACGACTTTTTATACCCAACATATGCCAAGTACTGAAAGCGGCGTTTGGTCATATTTGTCCCAAACTCCCCTGCAGTTTTCAAAATATCCCAAACTTCCCAATTTCGAGGCTTGAGTCATATTTTGGAGCCAAATTCTGGCTCTCTACACGTATTCGCAGTTTGAAATTACGACTTTTTATACCCAACATATGTTAAGACCTGAAAGCAGCAGTGAGTGACATTTAACACAAACTCCCCTGCAGTTTTCGAAATATACCAAATATCCCAATTTCGAGGCCTGAGCCATATTTTGGAGCCAAATTCATGCTCTCTGCACGTATTCGCAGTTTGAAATTACGACTTTTTAAACCCAACATATGCCAAGTACTGAAAGCGGCGTTTGGTCATATGTGTCCCAAACTCCCCTGCAGTTTTCAAAATATCCCAAACATCCCAATTTCGAGGCCTGAGCCATGTTTTGGAGCCAAATTCTGGCTCTCTGCACGTATTCGCTGTTTGAAATTATGACTTATTTATACCCAACATATTCCAAGTACTGAAAGCGGCGTTAGGTCACATTTGTCCCAATCCCTGCAGCAATTTTCAAAATATCCCAAACATCCCAATTTTGAGGTGTGAGCCATATTTTGGATCCAAATTCTGCCTCTCTGCACGTATTCGCAGTTTGAAATTAAGAATTTTTATACCCAACATAAGCCAAGTACTGAAAGTGGCGTTTGGTCATATTTGCCCAAAACTCCTTTGCAGTTTTCAAAATATCCCAAACTTCCCAATTTCGAGACCTGACTCATATTTTGGACAAATTCTGGCTCTCTGCACGTATTCGCAGTTTGAAATTACGACTTTTTATACCCAACATATGTTAAGACCTGAAAGCGGCAGTGTGTGACATTTTGCACAAACTCCCCTGCAGTTTTCAAAATTTCCCAAACTTCCCTATTTCCAGGCCTGAGTCATATTTTGGAGCCAAATTCAGGCTCTCTGCACGTATTCGCAGTTTAAATTACGACTTTTTATACCCAACATATGCCAAGTACTGAAAGCGGCGTTTGGTCATATTTGTCCCAAACTCCCCTGCAGTTTTCAAAATATCCCAAACTTCCCAATTTCGAGGCTTGAGTCATATTTTGGAGCCAAATTCTGGCTCTCTACACGTATTCGCAGTTTGAAATTACGACTTTTTATACCCAACATATGTTAAGACCTGAAAGCGGCTGTGTGTGACATTTTGCACAAACTCCCCTGCAGTTTTCAAAATAACCCAAATATCCCAATTTCGAGGCCTGAGCCATATTTTGGAGCCAAATTCATGCTCTCTGCACGTATTCGCAGTTTGAAATTACGAATTTTCATACCCAACATATGCCAAGTACTGAATGCGGCGTTTGGTCACATTTGTCCCAAACCCTCCTGCAGTTTTCAAAATATCCCAAACATCCCAATTTCGAGGCCTGAGCCATATTTTGGAACCAAGTTCTGGCTCTATGCACGTATTATCAGTTTGAAATTACTACTTTTTATTCCCAACATATGCCAAGTCCTGAAAGCGGCACTGAGTGATATTTTGCACAAACTATCCTGCAGCTTTCGAAATATCCCAAATATCTCAATTTCGAGGCCTGAGCCATATTTTCGAGCCAAATTCTGGCTCTCTGCACGTATTCGTTGTTTGAAATTAAGACTTTTTTTATATCCAACATATGCCAAGTACTGAAAGCGGCGTTTGGTCACATTTGTCCCAAACCTCCCTGCAAGATTTCAAAATATCCCAAACATCCCAATTTCGAGGCCTGAGCCATATTTTGGAGCCAAATGCTGGCTCTATGCACGTATTCGCAGATTGATATTATGACTTTTTATACCCAACCTATGCCAAGACCTGAAAGCGGCAGTGAGTGACATTTAACACAAACTCCCCTGCAGTTTTCGAAATATTCAAAATATCCCAATTTCGAGGCCTGAGCCATATTTTGGAGCCAAATTCTCGCTCTCTGCACGTATTCGCAGTTTGAAATTACGACTTTTTTACCCAACATATGCCAAGTACTGAAAGCGGCATTTGGTCACATTTGTCCCAATCCCCCCTTGCAATTTTCTAAATATCCCAAACATCCCAATTTCGAGGCATGAGCCATATTTTGGAGCCAAATTCTGGCTCTCTGCACGTATTCGCAGTTTGAAATTACGACTTTTTAAACCCAACATATGCCAGGTACTGAAAGCGGCGTTTGGTCATATGTGTCCCAAATTCCCCTGTAGTTTTCAAAATATCCCAAACATCCCAATTTCGAGGCCTGAGCCATGTTTTGGAGCCAAATTCTGGCTCTCTGCACGTATTCGCTGTTTGAAATTATGACTTATTTATACCCAACATATTCCAAGTACTGAAAGCGGCGTTTGGTCACATTTGTCCCAATCCCTGCAGCAATTTTCAAAATATCCCAAACATCCCAATTTTGAGGTGTGAGCCATATTTTGGATCCAAATTCTGCCTCTCTGCACGTATTCGCAGTTTGAAATTAAGAATTTTTATACCCAACATAAGCCAAGTACTGAAAGTGGCGTTTGGTCATATTTGCCCAAAACTCCTTTGCAGTTTTCAAAATATCCCAAACTTCCCAATTTCGAGACCTGACTCATATTTTGGACAAATTCTGGCTCTCTGCACGTATTCGCAGTTTGAAATTACGACTTTTTATACCCAACATATGTTAAGACCTGAAAGCGGCAGTGTGTGACATTTTGCACAAACTCCCCTGCAGTTTTCAAAATTTCCCAAACTTCCCTATTTCCAGGCCTGAGTCATATTTTGGAGCCAAATTCAGGCTCTCTGCACGTATTCGCAGTTTAAATTACGACTTTTTATACCCAACATATGCCAAGTACTGAAAGCGGCGTTTGGTCATATTTGTCCCAAACTCCCCTGCAGTTTTCAAAATATCCCAAACTTCCCAATTTCGAGGCTTGAGTCATATTTTGGAGCCAAATTCTGGCTCTCTACACGTATTCGCAGTTTGAAATTACGACTTTTTATACCCAACATATGTTAAGACCTGAAAGCGGCTGTGTGTGACATTTTGCACAAACTCCCCTGCAGTTTTCAAAATAACCCAAATATCCCAATTTCGAGGCCTGAGCCATATTTTGGAGCCAAATTCATGCTCTCTGCACGTATTCGCAGTTTGAAATTACGAATTTTCATACCCAACATATGCCAAGTACTGAATGCGGCGTTTGGTCACATTTGTCCCAAACCCTCCTGCAGTTTTCAAAATATCCCAAACATCCCAATTTCGAGGCCTGAGCCATATTTTGGAACCAAGTTCTGGCTCTATGCACGTATTATCAGTTTGAAATTACTACTTTTTATTCCCAACATATGCCAAGTCCTGAAAGCGGCAGTGAGTGATATTTTGCACAAACTATCCTGCAGCTTTCGAAATATCCCAAATATCTCAATTTCGAGGCCTGAGCCATATTTTCGAGCCAAATTCTGGCTCTCTGCACGTATTCGTTGTTTGAAATTACGACTTTTTTTATATCCAACATATGCCAAGTACTGAAAGCGGCGTTTGGTCACATTTGTCCCAAACCTCCCTGCAAGATTTCAAAATATCCCAAACATCCCAATTTCGAGGCCTGAGCCATATTTTGGAGCCAAATGCTGGCTCTATGCACGTATTCGCAGATTGATATTATGACTTTTTATACCCAACCTATGCCAAGACCTGAAAGCGGCAGTGAGTGACATTTAACACAAACTCCCCTGCAGTTTTCGAAATATTCAAAATATCCCAATTTCGAGGCCTGAGTCATATTTTGGAGCCAAATTCTCGCTCTCTGCACGTATTCGCAGTTTGAAATTACGACTTTTTTACCCAACATATGCCAAGTACTGAAAGCGGCATTTGGTAACATTTGTCCCAATCCCCCCTTGCAATTTTCTAAATATCCCAAACATCCCAATTTCGAGGCATGAGCCATATTTTGGAGCCAAATTCTGGCTCTCTGCACGTATTCGCAGTTTGAAATTACGACTTTTTAAACCCAACATATGCCAGGTACTGAAAGCGGCGTTTGGTCATATGTGTCCCAAATTCCCCTGTAGTTTTCAAAATATCCCAAACATCCCAATTTCGAGGCCTGAGCCATGTTTTGGAGCCAAATTCTGACTCTCTGCAAGTATTCGCTGTTTGAAATTACGACTTATTTATACCCAACATATTCCAAGTACTGTAAGCGGCGTTTGGTCACATTTGTCCCAATCCCCGCAGCAATTTTCAAAATATCCCAAACATCCAATTTCGAGGTGTGAGCCATATTTTGGAGCCAAATTCTGCCTCTCTGCACGTATTCGCAGTTTGAAATTACGAATTTTTATACCCAACATATGCCAAGTACTGAAAGCAGCGTTTGGTCATATTTGCCCCAAACTCCCCTGCAGTTTTCAAAATATCCCAAATTTCCCAATTTCGAGACCTGAGTCATATTTTGGAGCCAAATTCTGGCTCTCTGCACGTATTTGCAGTTTGAAATTACGACTTTTTATACCCAACATATGTTAAGACCTGAAAGCGGCAGTGCGTGACATTTTGCACAAACTCCCTTGCAGTTTTCAAAATATCCCAAATATCCCAATTTCGAGACCTGAGCCATATTTGGGAGCCAAATTCAGGCTCTCTGCACGTATTCGCAGTTTGAAATTACGACTTTTCATACCCCACATATGCCAAGTACTGAATGCAGCGTTTGGTCGCATTTGTCCCAAACCCCCCTGCAGTTTTCAAAATATCCCAAACATCCCAATTTCGAGGCCTGAGCTATATTCTGGAGCCAAATTCTGGCTCTATGCACGTATTCGCAGTTTGAAATTACGAATTTTTATTCCCAACATATGCTAAGTCCTGAAAGCGGCAGTGAGTGATATTTTGCACAAACTCCCCTGCAGCTTTCGAAATATCCAAAATATCCCAATTTCGAGGCCTGAGCCATATTTTCGCGCCAAATTCTGGCTCTCTGCACGTATTCGTTGTTTGAAATTACGACTTTTTTATACCCAACATATGCCTAGTACTAAAAGCGGCGTTTGGTCACATTTGTCCCAATCCCCCCAGCAATTTTCAAAATATCCCAAACATCCCAATTTCGAGGCCTGAGCCATATTTTGGAGCAAAATTCTGGCTCTCTGCACGTATTCGCAGTTTGAAATTACGAATTTTTATACCCAACATATGCCATGTACTGAAAGCGGCGTTTGGTCATATTTGTCCCAAACTCCCCTGCAGTTTTCAAAATATCCCAAACTTCCCAATTTCGAGGCCTGAGTCATATTTTGGAGCCAAATTCTGGCTCTCTACACGTATTTGCAGTTTGAAATTACGACTTTTTATACCCAACATATGTTAAGACCTGAAAGCAGCAGTGTGTGACATTTTGCACAAACTCCCCTGCAGTTTTCAAAATAACCCAAATATCCCAATTTCGAGGCCTGAGCCATATTTTGGAGCCAAATTCATGCTCTCTGCACGTATTCGCAGTTTGAAATTACGACTTTTCATACCCAACATATGCCAAGTACTGAATGCGGTGTTTGGTCACATTTGTCCCAAACCCCCCTGCAGTTTTCAAAATATCCCAAACAACCCAATTTCGAGGCCTGAGCCATATTTAGGAGCCAAATTCTGGCTCTATGCACGAATTATCAGTTTGAAATTACGACTTTTTATTCCCAACATATGCCAAGTCCTGAAAGCGGCAGTGAGTGATATTTTGCACAAACTATACTGCAGCTTTCGAAATATCCCAATTTCGAGGCCTGAGCCATATTTTCGAGCCAAATTCTGGCTCTCTGCACGTATTCGTTGTTTGAAATTACGACTTTTTATATCCAACATATGCCAAGTACAGAAAGCGGCGTTTGGTCACATTTGTCCCAATCCCCCCAGCAATTTTCAAAATATCCCAAACATCCCAATTTCGAGGCCTGAGCCATATTTTGGAGCCAAATTCAGGCTCTCTGCACGTATTCGCAGTTTGAAATTACGAATTTTTATACCCAACATATGCCAAGTACTGAAAGCGGCGTTTGGTCATATTTGCCCCAAACTCCCCTGCAGTTTTTAAAATATCCCAAACATCCCAATTTCGAGGCCTGAGCCATATTTTGGAGCCAATTTCTGGCTCTCTGCACGTATTCGCAGTTTGAAATTGCGACTTATTATACCCAACATATGCCAAGTACTGAAAGCAGCAATGAGTCACATTTTGCACAAACTCCCCTGCAGTTTTCAAAATATCGCTAAAATCCCAATATCAAGACCTGAGCCATATTTTGGAGCCAAATTCAGGCTCTCTGCACGTATTCGCAGTTTGAAATTACGACTTTTTATACCCTACAAATGCCAAGTACTGAAAGCGGCGTTTGGTCACATTTGTCCCAAACCTCCCTGCAGTTTTCAAAATATCCCAAACATCCCAATTTCGAGGCCTGAGCCATACTTTGGAGCCAAATTCTGGCTCCCTGCAGTATTCGCAGTTTGAAATCGTGACTTTTTTATACCCAGCATATGCCAAGTACTGAAAGCGGCGTTGGGTCATATTTGTCCCAAACTCCCCTGCAGTTTTAAAAATATCCCAAACATCCCAATTTCGAGGCCTGAGTCATATTTTGGAGCCAAACTTTTGCTCTCTGCACATATTTGCAGTTTGAAGTTGCGACTTTTTTATACCAACATATGCCAAGTACTGAATGAAGTGTTTGGTCACATTTGTCCCAAACTTCCGTGCAGTTTTCAAAATATCCCAAACATCCCAATTTCATGGCATGAGCCATATTTTGGAGCCAAATTCTGGCTTTATGCACGTATTCGCAGTTTGATATTACGAATATTTATACCCAACATATGCCAAGTCCTGAAAGCGGCAGTGAGTCACATTTTGCACAAACTCCCCTGCAGATTTCAAAATATTCCAAACATCCCAATTTCGAGGCCTGACCCATATTTTGGAGCCAAATTCTGGCTCTCTGCACGTATTCGCAGTTTGAAATTACGACTTTTTATACCCAACATATGCCAAGTACTGAAAGCGGCGTTTGGTCACATTTGTCCCAAACCTCCCTGCAAGATTTCAAAATATCCAAAATATCCCAATTTCGAGGCCTGAGCCATATTTTGGAGCCAAATTCTGGCTCTCTGCACGTATTCGCAGTTTGAAATTACGACTTTTTAAACCCAACATATGCCAAGTACTGAAAGCGGCGTTTGGTCATATGTGTCCCAAACTCCCCTGCAGTTTTCAAAATATCCCAAACATCCCAATTTCGAGGCCTGAGGCATGTTTTGGAGCCAAATTCTGGCTCTCTGCACGTATTCGCTGTTTGAAATTACGAATTATTTATACCCAACATATTCCAAGTACTGAAAGCGGCGTTTGGTCACATTTGTCCCAATCCCCGCAGCAATTTTTAAAATATCCCAAACATCCCAAATTCGAGGTGTGAGCCATATTTTGGAGCCAAATTCTGCCTCTCAGCACGTATTCGCAGTTTGAAATTACAAATTTTTATACCCAACATATGCCAAGTACTGAAAGCGGCGTTTGGTCATATTTGCCCCAAACTCCCCTGCAGTTTTCAAAATATCCCAAACTTCCCAATTTCGAGGCCTGAGCCTTATTTTGGAGCCAAATTCTGGCTCTCTACACGTATTCGCAGTTTGAAATTACGACTTTTTATACCCAACATATGTTAAGACCTGAAAGCGGCAGTGTGTGACATTTTGCACAAACTCCCCTGTAGTTTGTAAAATATCCCAAAAATCCCAATTTTGAGGCCTGAGCCATTTTTGGAGCCAAATTCAGGCTCTCTGCACGTATTCGCAGTTTGAAATTACGACTTTTCATACCCCACATATGCCAAGTACTGAATGCGGTGTTTGGTCACATTTGTCCCAAACCCCCCTGCAGTTTTCAAAATATCCCAAACATCCCAATTTCGAGGCCTGAGCCATATTTTAAAGCCAAATTCTGGCTCTATGCACGTATTCGCAGTTTGAAATTACGAATTTTTTATACCCAACATATGCCAAGTACTGAAAGCGGCGTTTGGTCATATTTGCCCCAAACTCCCCTGCAGTTTTCAAAATATCCCAAACATCCCAATTTCGAGGCCTGAGCCATATTTTGGAGCCAATTTCTGGCTCTCTGCAAGTATTCGCAGTTTGAAATTGCGACTTATTATACCCAACATATGCCAAGTACTGAAAGCGGCAATGAGTCACATTTTGCACAAACTCCCCTGCAGTTTTCAAAATATCGGTAAAATCCCAATTTCAAGACCTGAGCCATATTTTGGAACCAAATTCAGGCTCTCTGCACGTATTCGCAGTTTGAAATTACGACTTTTTATACCCTACAAATGCCAAGTACTGAAAGCGGCGTTTGGTCACATTTGTCCCAAACCTCCCTGCAGTTTTCAAAATATCCCAAACATCCCAATTTCGAGGCCTGAGCAATACTTTGGAGCCAAATTCTGGCTTCCTGCAGTATTCGCAGTTTGAAATTGTGACTTTTTAAAACCCAGCATATGCCAAGTACTGAAAGCGGAGTTCGGTCATATTTGCCCCAAACTCCCCTGCAGTTTTCAAAATATCCCAAACATCCCAATTTCAAGGCCTGAGCCATATTTTGGAGCCAAATTCTAGCTTTATGCACGTATTTGCAGTTTGATATTACGAATATTTATACCCAACATATGCCAAGTCCTGAAAGCGGCAGTGAGTCACATTTTGCACAAACTCCCCTGCAGATTTCAAAATATTCCAAACATCCCAATTTCGAGGCCTGACCCATATTTTGGAGCCAAATTCATGCTCTCTGCACGTATTCGCAGTTTGAAATTACGACTTTTCATACCCAACATATGCCAAGTACTGAATGCGGTGTTTGGTCACATTTGTCCCAAACCCCCCCTGCGGTTTTCAAAATATCCCAAACATCCCTATTTCGAGGCCTGAGCCATATTTTGGAGCCAAATTCTGGCTCTATGCACGTATGATCAGTTTGAAATTACGACTTTTTATTCCCAACATATGCCAAGTCCTGAAAGCGGCAGTGAGTGATATTTTGCACAAACTATCCTGCAGCTTTCGAAATATCCCAAATATCCCAATTTCGAGGCCTGAGCCATATTTTCGAGGCAATTTCTGGCTCTCTGCACGTATTCGTTGTTTGAAATTACGACTTTTTTTTATCCAACATATGCCAAGTACAGAAAGCGGCGTTTGGTCACATTTGTCCCAATCCCCCCAGCAATTTTCAAAATATCCCAAACATCCCAATTACGAGGCCTGAGCCATATTTTGGAGCCAAATTCATGCTCTCTGCATGTATTCGCAGTTTGAAATTACGACTTTTTATACCCAACATATTCCAAGTACTGAAAGCGGCGTTTGGTCATATTTGCCCAAAACTCCCCTGCAGTTTTCAAAATATCCCAAACATCCCAATTTAGAGGCCTGAGCCATATTTTGGAGCCAAATTCTGGCTCTCTGCACGTATTCGCAGTTTGAAATTGCGACTTATTATACCCAACATATGCCAAGTACTGAAAGCGGCAATGAGTCACATTTTGCACAAACTCCCCTGCAGTTTTCAAAATATCGCTAAAATCCCAATTTCAAGACCTGAGCCATATTTTGGAGCCAAATTCAGGCTCTCTGCACGTATTCGCAGTTTGAAATTACGACTTTTTATACCCAACAAATGCCAAGTACTGAAAGCAGCGTTTGGTCACATTTGTCCCAAACCTCCCTGCAGTTTTCAAAATATCCCAAACATCCCAATTTCGGGGCCTGAGCCATACTTTGGAGCCAAATTCTGGCTCCCTGCACGTATTCGCAGTTTGAAATTGTGACTTTTTTATACCCAGCATATGCCAAGTACTGAAAGCGGCGTTGGGTCATATTTGTCCCAAACTCCCCTGCAGTTTTAAAAATATCCCAAACATCCCAATTTCGAGGCCTGAGTCATATTTTGGAGCCAAATTCTTGCTCTCTGCACATATTCGCAGTTTGAAATTGCGACTTTTTTATACCAACATATGCCAAGTACTGAATGAGGTGTTTGGTCACATTTGTCCCAACCCTTCCTGCAGTTTTCAAAATATCCCAAACATCCCAATTTCAAGGACTGAGCCATATTTTGGAGCCAAATTCTGGCTTTATGCACGTATTCGCAGTTTGATATTACGAATATTTATACCCAACATATGCCAAGTCCTGAAAGCAGCAGTGAGTCACATTTTGCACAAACTCCCCTGCAGATTTCAAAATATTCCAAACATCCCAATTTCGAGGCCTGACCCATATTTTGGAGCCAAATTCTGGCTCTCTGCACGTATTCGCAGTTTGAAATTGCGACTTTTTATACCCAACATATGCCAAGTACTGAAAGCGGCGTTTGGTCACATTTGTCCCAAACCTCCCTGCAAGATTTCAAAATATCCCAAATATCCCAATTTCGAGGCCTGAGCCATATTTTGGAGCCAAATGCTGGCTCTATGCACGTATTCGCAGATTGATATTATGACTTTTTATACCCAACATATGCCAAGACCTGAAAGCGGCAGTGAGTGACATTTAACACAAACTCCCCTGCAGTTTTCGAAATATCCCAAATATCCCATTTTCGAGGCCTGAGCCATATTTTGGAGAAAAATTCTCGCTCTCTGCACATATTCGCAGTTTGAAATTACGACTTTTTAAACCCAACATATGCCAAGTACTTAAAGCGGCGTTTGGTCATATGTGTCCCAAACTCCCCTGCAGTTTTCAAAATATCCCAAACATCCCAATTTCGAGGCCTGAGCAATGTTTTGGAGCCAAATTCTGGCTCTCTGCACGTATTCGCTGTTTGAAATTACGACTTATTTATACCCACCATATTCCAAGTACTGAAAGCGGCGTTTGGTCACATGTGTTCCAATCCCCGCAGCAATTTTTAAAATATCCCAAACATCCCAATTTCGAGGTGTGAGTCATATTTTGGAGCCAAATTCATGCTCTCTGCACGTATTCGCAGTTTGAAATTACGACTTTTCATACCCAACATATGCCAAGTACTGAATGTGGTGTTTGGTCACATTTGTCCCAAACCCCGCTGCAGTTTTCAAAATATCCCTAACTTCCCAATTTCGAGGCCTGAGTCATATTTTGGAGCCAAATTCTGGCTCTCTGCACGTTTTCGCAGTTTGAAATTACGACTTATTATACCCAACATATGCCAAGTACTGAAAGCGGCAATGAGTCACATTTTGCACAAACTCCCCTGCAGTTTTCAAAATATCGCTAAAATCCCAATTTCAAGACCTGAGCCATATTTTGGAGCCAAATTCAGGCTCTCTGCACGTATTCGCAGTTTGAAATTACGACTTTTTATACCCAACAAATGCCAAGTACTGAAAGCGGCGTTTGGTCACATTTGTCCCAAACCTCCCTGCAGTTTTCAAAATATTCCAAACATCCCAATTTCGAGGCCTGAGCCATACTTTGGAGCCAAATTCTGGCTCCCTGCACGTATTCGCAGTTTGAAATTGTGACTTTTTTATACCCAGCATATGCCAAGTACTGAAAGCGGCGTTGGGTCATATTTGTCCCATACTCCCCTGCAGTTTTAAAAATATCCCAAACTTCCCTATTTCCAGGCCTGAGTCATATTTTGGAGCCAAATTCAGGCTCTCTGCACGTATTCGCAGTTTAAATTACGACTTTTTATACCCAACATATGCCAAGTACTGAAAGCGGCGTTTGGTCATATTTGTCCCAAACTCCCCTGCAGTTTTCAAAATATCCCAAACTTCCCAATTTCGAGGCCTGAGTCATATTTTGGAGCCAAATTCTGGCTCTCTACACGTATTCGCAGTTTGAAATTACGACTTTTTATACCCAACATATGTTAAGACCTGAAAGCAGCAGTGTGTGACATTTTGCATAAACTCCCCTGCAGTTTTCAAAATAACCCAAATATCCCAATTTCGAGGCCTGAGCCATATTTTGGAGCCAAATTCATGCTCTCTGCACGTATTCGCAGTTTGAAATTACGACTTTTCATACCCAACATATGCCAAGTACTGAATGCGGTGTTTGGTCACATTTGTCCCAAACCCCCCTGCAGTTTTCAAAATATCCCAAACATCCCAATTTCGAGGCCTGAGCCATATTTTGGAGCCAAATTCTGGCTCTATGCACGAATTTTCAGTTTGAAATTACGACTTTTTGTTCCCAACATATGCCAAGTCCTGAAAGCAGCAGTGAGTGATATTTTGCACAAGCTATCCTGCAGCTTTCGAAATATCCCAATTATCCCAATTTCGAGGCCTGAGCCATATTTTGGAGCCAAATTCATGCTCTCTGCACGTATTCGTTGTTTGAAATTACGAATTTTTATATCCAACATATGCCAAGTACAGAAAGCGCCGTTTGGTCACATTTGGCCCAATCCCCCCAGCAATTTTCAAAATATCCCAAACATCCCAATTTCGAGGCCTGAGCCATATTTTGGAGCCAAATTCAGGCTCTCTGCACGTATTCGCAGTTTGAAATTACGACTTTTTATACCCAACATATGCCAAGTAATGAAAGCGGCGTTTGGTCATATTTGCCCCAAACTCCCCTGCAGTTTTCAAAATATCGCAAACATCCCAATTTCGAGGCCTGAGCCATATTTTGGAGCCAATTTCTGGCTCTCTGCACGTATTCGCAGTTTGAAATTGCGACTTATTATACCCAACATATGCCAAGTACTGAAAGCGGCGTTTGGTCACATTTGTCCCAAACCTCCCTGCAGTTTTCAAAATATCCCAAACATCCCAATTTCGAGGCCTGAGCCATATTTAGGAGCCAAATTCTGGCTCTCTACACGTATTTGCAGTTTGAAATTACGACTTTTTATACCCAACATATGTTAAGACCTGAAAGCAGCAGTGTGTGACATTTTGCACAAACTCCCCTGCAGTTTTCAAAATAACCCAAATATCCCAATTTCGAGGCCTGAGCCATATTTTGGAGCCAAATTCATGCTCTCTGCACGTATTTGCAGTTTGAAATTACGACTTTTCATACCCAACATATGCCAAGTACTGAATGCGGTGTTTGGTCACATTTGTCCCAAACCCCCCTGCAGTTTTCAAAATATCCCAAACAACCCAATTTCGAGGCCTGAGCCATATTTAGGAGCCAAATTCTGGCTCTATGCACGAATTATCAGTTTGAAATTACGACTTTTTATTCCCAACATATGCCAAGTCCTGAAAGCGGCAGTGTGTGATATTTTGCACAAACTATACTGCAGCTTTCGAAATATCCCAATTTCGAGGCCTGAGTCATATTTTCGAGCCAAATTCTGGCTCTCTGCACGTATTCGTTGTTTGAAATTACGATTTTTATATCCAACATATGCCAAGTACAGAAAGCGGCGTTTGGTCACATTTGTCCCAATCCCCCCCAGCAATTTTCAAAATATCCCAAACATCCCAATTTCGAGGCCTGAGCCATATTTTGGAGCCAAATTCAGGCTCTCTGCACGTATTCGCAGTTTGAAATTACGAATTTTTATACCCAACATATGCCAAGTACTGAAAGCGGCGTTTGGTCATATTTGCCCCAAACTCCCCTGCAGTTTTTAAAATATCCCAAACATCCCAATTTCGAGGCCTGAGCCATATTTTGGAGCCAATTTCTGGCTCTCTGCACGTATTCGCAGTTTGAAATTGCGACTTATTATACCCAACATATGCCAAGTACTGAAAGCAGCAATGAGTCACATTTTGCACAAACTCCCCTGCAGTTTTCAAAATATCGCTAAAATCCCAATTTCAAGACCTGAGCCATATTTTGGAGCCAAATTCAGGCTCTCTGCACGTATTCGCAGTTTGAAATTACGACTTTTTATACCCTACAAATGCCAAGTACTGAAAGCGGCGTTTGGTCACATTTGTCCCAAACCTCCCTGCAGTTTTCAAAATATCCCAAACATCCCAATTTCGAGGCCTGAGCCATACTTTGGAGCCAAATTCTGGCTCCCTGCAGTATTCGCAGTTTGAAATTGTGACTTTTTTATACCCAGCATATGCCAAGTACTGAAAGCGGCGTTGGGTCATATTTGTCCCAAACTCCCCTGCAGTTTTAAAAATATCCCAAACATCCCAATTTCGAGGCCTGAGTCATATTTTGGAGCCAAACTTTTGCTCTCTGCACATATTTGCAGTTTGAAATTGCGACTTTTTTATACCAACATATGCCAAGTACTGAATGAGGTGTTTGGTCACATTTGTCCCAAACTTCCGTGCAGTTTTCAAAATATCCCAAACATCCCAATTTCATGGCATGAGCCATATTTTGGAGCCAAATTCTGGCTTTATGCAAGTATTCGCAGTTTGATATTACGAATATTTATTCCCAACATATGCCAAGTCCTGAAAGCGGCAGTGAGTCACATTTTGCACAAACTCCCCTGCAGATTTCAAAATATTCCAAACATCCCAATTTCGAGGCCTGACCCATATTTTGGAGCCAAATTCTGGCTCTCTGCACGTATTCGCAGTTTGAAATTACGACTTTTTATGCCCAACATATGCCAAGTACTGAAAGCGGCGTTTGGTCACATTTGTCCCAAACCTCCCTGCAAGATTTCAAAATATCCAAAATATCCCAATTTCGAGGCCTGAGCCATATTTTGGAGGCAAATTCTGGCTCTCTGCACGTATTCGCAGTTTGAAATTACGACTATTTAAACCCAACATATGCCAAGTACTGAAAGCGGCGTTTGGTCATATGTGTCCCAAACTCCCCTGCAGTTTTCAAAATATCCCAAACATCCTAATTTCGAGGCCTGAGGCATGTTTTGGAGCCAAATACTGGCTCTCTGCACGTATTCGCTGTTTGAAATTACGACTTATTTATACCCAACATATTCCAAGTACTGAAAGCGGCGTTTGGTCACATTTGCCCAATCCCCGCAGCAATTTTTAAAATATCCCAAACATCCAAATTTCGAGGCCTGAGCCATATTTTGGAGCCAAATTCTGGCTCTCTGCACGTATTCGCAGTTTGAAATTACGAATTTTTTATACCCAACATATGCCAAGTACTGAAAGCGGCGTTTGGTCATATTTGTCCCAAACTCCCCTGCAGTTTTCAAAATATCCCAAACTTCCCAATTTCGAGGCCTGAGTCATATTTTGGAGCCAAATTCTGGCTCTCTACACGTATTTGCAGTTTGAAATTACGACTTTTTATACCCAACATATGTTAAGACCTGAAATCAGCAGTGTGTGACATTTTGCACAAACTCCCCTGCAGTTTTCAAAATAACCCAAATATCCCAATTTCGAGGCCTGAGCCATATTTTGGAGCCAAATTCATGCTCTCTGCACGTATTCGCAGTTTGAAATTACGACTTTTCATACCCAACATATGCCAAGTACTGAATGCGGTGTTTGGTCACATTTGTCCCAATCCCCCCTGCAGTTTTCAAAATATCCCAAACATCCCAATTTCGAGGCCTGAGCCATATTTAGGAGCCAAATTCTGGCTCTATGCACGAATTATCAGTTTGAAATTACGAATTTTTATTCCCAACATATGCCAAGTCCTGAAAGCGGCAGTGAGTGATATTTTGCACAAACTATACTGCAGCTTTCGAAATATCCCAATTTCGAGGCCTGAGCCATATTTTCGAGCCAAATTCTGGCTCTCTGCACGTATTCGTTGTTTGAAATTACGACTTTTTATATCCAACATATGCCAAGTACAGAAAGCGGCGTTTGGTCACATTTGTCCCAATCCCCCCAGCAATTTTCAAAATATCCCAAACATCCCAATTTCGAGGCCTGAGCCATATTTTGGAGCCAAATTCAGGCTCTCTGCACGTATTCGCAGTTTGAAATTACGAATTTTTATACCCAACATATGCCAAGTACTGAAAGCGGCGTTTGGTCACATTTGCCCCAAACTCCCCTGCAGTTTTTAAAATATCCCAAACATCCCAATTTCGAGGCCTGAGCCATATTTTGGAGCCAATTTCTGGCTCTCTGCACGTATTCGCAGTTTGAAATTGCGACTTATTATACCCACCATATGCCAAGTACTGAAAGTGGCGTTTGGTCATATTTGCCCCAAACTCCCCTGCAGTTTTCAAAATATCAGAAACATCCCAATTTCGAGGCCTGAGCCATACTTTGGAGCCAAATTCTGGCTCCCTGCACGTATTCGCAGTTTGAAATTGTGACTTTTTTATACCCAGCATATGCCAAGTACTGAAAGCGGCGTTTGGTCACATTTGTCCCAAACCTCCCTGCAAGATTTCAAAATATCCCAAATATCCCAATTTCGAGGCCTGAGCCATATTTTGGAGCCAAATGCTGGCTCTATGCACCTATTCGCAGATTGATATAATGACTTTTTGTACCCAATATATGCCAAGACCTGAAAGCGGCAGTGAGTGACATTTAACACAAACTCCCCTGCAGTTTTCGAAATATACCAAATATCCCAATTTCGAGGCCTGAGCCATATTTTGGAGCCAAATTCATGCTCTCTGCACGTATTCGCAGTTTGAAATTACGACTTTTTAAACCCAACATATGCCAAGTACTGAAAGCGGCGTTTGGTCATATGTGTCCCAAACTCCCCTGCAGTTTTCAAAATATCCCAAACATCCCAATTTCGAGGCCTGAGCCATGTTTTGGAGCCAAATTCTGGCTCTCTGCACGTATTCGCTGTTTGAAATTATGACTTATTTATACCCAACATATTCCAAGTACTGAAAGCGGCGTTTGGTCACATTTGTCCCAATCCCTGCAGCAATTTTCAAAATATCCCAAACATCCCAATTTTGAGGTGTGAGCCATATTTTGGATCGAAATTCTGCCTCTCTGCACGTATTCGCAGTTTGAAATTAAGAATTTTTATACCCAACATAAGCCAAGTACTGAAAGTGGCGTTTGGTCATATTTGCCCAAAACTCCTTTGCAGTTTTCAAAATATCCCAAACTTCCCAATTTCGAGACCTGACTCATATTTTGGACAAATTCTGGCTCTCTGCACGTATTCGCAGTTTGAAATTACGACTTTTTATACCCAACATATGTTAAGACCTGAAAGCGGCAGTGTGTGACATTTTGCACAAACTCCCCTGCAGTTTTCAAAATTTCCCAAACTTCCCTATTTCCAGGCCTGAGTCATATTTTGGAGCCAAATTCAGGCTCTCTGCACGTATTCGCAGTTTAAATTACGACTTTTTATACCCAACATATGCCAAGTACTGAAAGCGGCGTTTGGTCATATTTGTCCCAAACTCCCCTGCAGTTTTCAAAATATCCCAAACTTCCCAATTTCGAGGCTTGAGTCATATTTTGGAGCCAAATTCTGGCTCTCTACACGTATTCGCAGTTTGAAATTACGACTTTTTATACCCAACATATGTTAAGACCTGAAAGCAGCAGTGAGTGACATTTAACACAAACTCCCCTGCAGTTTTCGAAATATACCAAATATCCCAATTTCGAGGCCTGAGCCATATTTTGGAGCCAAATTCATGCTCTCTGCACGTATTCGCAGTTTGAAATTACGACTTTTTAAACCCAACATATGCCAAGTACTGAAAGCGGCGTTTGGTCATATGTGTCCCAAACTCCCTTGCAGTTTTCAAAATATCCCAAACATCCCAATTTCGAGGCCTGAGCCATGTTTTGGAGCCAAATTCTGGCTCTCTGCACGTATTCGCTGTTTGAAATTATGACTTATTTATACCCAACATATTCCAAGTACTGAAAGCGGCGTTTGGTCACATTTGTCCCAATCCCTGCAGCAATTTTCAAAATATCCCAAACATCCCAATTTTGAGGTGTGAGCCATATTTTGGATCCAAATTCTGCCTCTCTGCACGTATTCGCAGTTTGAAATTAAGAATTTTTATACCCAACATAAGCCAAGTACTGAAAGTGGCGTTTGGTCATATTTGCCCAAAACTCCTTTGCAGTTTTCAAAATATCCCAAACTTCCCAATTTCGAGACCTGACTCATATTTTGGACAAATTCTGGCTCTCTGCACGTATTCGCAGTTTGAAATTACGACTTTTTATACCCAACATATGTTAAGACCTGAAAGCGGCAGTGTGTGACATTTTGCACAAACTCCCCTGCAGTTTTCAAAATTTCCCAAACTTCCCTATTTCCAAGCCTGAGTCATATTTTGGAGCCAAATTCAGGCTCTCTGCACGTATTCGCAGTTTAAATTACGACTTTTTATACCCAACATATGCCAAGTACTGAAAGCGGCGTTTGGTCATATTTGTCCCAAACTCCCCTGCAGTTTTCAAAATATCCCAAACTCCCCAATTTCGAGGCTTGAGTCATATTTTGGAGCCAAATTCTGGCTCTCTACACGTATTCGCAGTTTGAAATTACGACTTTTTATACCCAACATATGTTAAGACCTGAAAGCGGCTGTGTGTGACATTTTGCACAAACTCCCCTGCAGTTTTCAAAATAACTCAAATATCCCAATTTCGCGGCCTGAGCCATATTTTGGAGCCAAATTCATGCTCTCTGCACGTATTCGCAGTTTGAAGTTACGACTTTTCATACCCAACATATGCCAAGTACTGAAAGCGGCGTTTGGTCACATTTGTCCCAAACCCTCCTGCAGTTTTCAAAATATCCCAAACATCCCAATTTCGAGGCCTGAGCCATATTTTGGAACCAAGTTCTGGCTCTATGCACGTATTATCAGTTTGAAATTACTACTTTTTATTCCCAACATATGCCAAGTCCTGAAAGCGGCAGTGAGTGATATTTTGCACAAACTATCCTGCAGCTTTCGAAATATCCCAAATATCTCAATTTCGAGGCCTGAGCCATATTTTTGAGCCAAATTCTGGCTCTCTGCACGTATTCGTTGTTTGAAATTACGACTTTTTTTTATACCCAACATATGCCAAGTACTGAAAGCGGCGTTTGGTCACATTTGTCCCAAACCTCCCTGCAAGATTTCAAAATATCCCAAACATCCCAATTTCGAGGCCTGAGCCATATTTTGGAGCCAAATTCTGGCTCTATGCACGTATTCGCAGATTGATATTATGACTTTTTATACCCAACCTATGCCAAGACCTGAAAGCGGCAGTGAGTGACATTTAACACAAACTCCCCTGCAGTTTTCGAAATATTTAAAATATCCCAATTTCGAGGCCTGAGCCATATTTTGGAGCCAAATTCTCGCTCTCTGCACGTATTCGCAGTTTGAAATTACGACTTTTTTACCCAACATATGCCAAGTACTGAAAGCGGCATTTGGTCACATTTGTCCCAATCCCCCCTTGCAAGTTTCTAAATATCCCAAACATCCCAATTTCGAGGCATGAGCCATATTTTGGAGCCAAATTCTGGCTCTCTGCACGTATTCGCAGTTTGAAATTACGACTTTTTAAACCCAACATATGCCAAGTACTGAAAGCGGCGTTTGGTCATATGTGTCCCAAATTCCCCTGTAGTTTTCAAAATATCCCAAACATCCCAATTTCGAGGCCTGAGCCATGTTTTGGAGCCAAATTCTGACTCTCTGCAAGTATTCGCTGTTTGAAATTACGACTTATTTATACCCAACATATTCCAAGTACTGTAAGCGGCGTTTGGTCACATTTGTCCCAATCCCCGCAGCAATTTTCATAATATCCCAAACATCCAATTTCGAGGTGTGAGCCATATTTAGGAGCCAAATTCTGCCTCTCTGCACGTATTCGCAGTTTGAAATTACGAATTTTTATACCCAACATATGCCAAGTACTGAAAGCAGCGTTTGGTCATATTTGCCCCAAATTCCCCTGCAGTTTTCAAAATATCCCAAATTTCCCTATTTCGAGACCTGAGTCATATTTTGGAGCCAAATTCTGGCTCTCTGCACGTATTCGCAGTTTGAAATTACGACTTTTTATACCCAACATATGTTAAGACTTGAAAGCGGCAGTGCGTGACATTTTGCACAAACTCCCTTGCAGTTTTCAAAATATCCCAAATATCCCAATTTCGAGGCCTGAGCCATATTTTGGAGCCAAATTCAGGCTCTCTGCACGTATTCGCAGTTTGAAATTACGACTTTTCATACCCCACATATGCCAAGTACTGAATGCAGCGTTTGGTCGCATTTGTCCCAAACCCCCCTGCAGTTTTCAAAATATCCCAAACATCCCAATTTCGAGGCCTGAGCTATATTCTGGAGCCAAATTCTGGCTCTATGCACGTATTCGCAGTTTGAAATTACGAATTTTTATTCCCAACATATGCTAAGTCCTGAAAGCGGCAGTGAGTGATATTTTGCACAAACTCCCCTGCAGCTTTCGAAATATCCAAAATATCCCAATTTCGAGGCCTGAGCCATATTTTCGCGCCAAATTCTGGCTCTCTGCACGTATTCGTTGTTTGAAATTACGACTTTTTTATACCCAACATATGCCAAGTACTAAAAGCGGCGTTTGGTCACATTTGTCCCAATCCCCCCAGCAATTTTCAAAATATCCCAAACATCCCAATTTCGAGGCCTGAGCCATATTTTGGAGCAAAATTCTGGCTCTCTGCACGTATTCGCAGTTTGAAATTACGAATTTTTATACCCAACATATGCCATGTACTGAAAGCGGCGTTTGGTCATATTTGTCCCAAACTCCCCTGCAGTTTTCAAAATATCCCAAACTTCCCAATTTCGAGGCCTGAGTCATATTTTGGAGCCAAATTCTGGCTCTCTACACGTATTTGCAGTTTGAAATTACGACTTTTTATACCCAACATATGTTAAGACCTGAAAGCAGCAATGTGTGACATTTTGCACAAACTCCCCTGCAGTTTTCAAAATAACCCAAATATCCCAATTTCGAGGCCTGAGCCATATTTTGGAGCCAAATTCATGCTCTCTGCAAGTATTCGCAGTTTGAAATTACGACTTTTCATACCCAACATATGCCAAGTACTGAATGCGGTGTTTGGTCACATTTGTCCCAAACCCCCCTGCAGTTTTCAAAATATCCCAAACAACCCAATTTCGAGGCCTGAGCCATATTTAGGAGCCAAATTCTGGCTGTATGCACGAATTATCAGTTTGAAATTACGACTTTTTATTCCCAACATATGCCAAGTCCTGAAAGCGGCAGTGAGTGATATTTTGCACAAACTATACTGCAGCTTTCGAAATATCCCAATTTCGAGGCCTGAGCCATATTTTCGAGCCAAATTCTGGCTCTCTGCACGTATTCGTTGTTTGAAATTACGACTTTTTATATCCAACATATGCCAAGTACAGAAAGCGGCGTTTGGTCACATTTGTCCCAATCCCCCCAGCAATTTTCAAAATATCCCAAACATCCCAATTTCGAGGCCTGAGCCATATTTTGGAGCCAAATTCAGGCTCTCTGCACGTATTCGCAGTTTGAAATTACGAATTTTTATACCCAACATATGCCAAGTACTGAAAGCGGCGTTTGGTCATATTTGCCCCAAACTCCCCTGCAGTTTTTAAAATATCCCAAACATCCCAATTTCGAGGCCTGAGCCATATTTTGGAGCCAATTTCTGGCTCTCTGCACGTATTCGCAGTTTGAAATTGCGACTTATTATACCCAACATATGCCAAGTACTGAAAGCAGCAATGAGTCACATTTTGCACAAACTCCCCTGCAGTTTTCAAAATATCGCTAAAATCCCAATTTCAAGACCTGAGCCATATTTTGGAGCCAAATTCAGGCTCCCTGCAGTATTCGCAGTTTGAAATTGTGACTTTTTTATACCCAGCATATGCCAAGTACTGAAAGCGGCGTTGGGTCATATTTGTCCCAAACTCCCCTGCAGTTTTAAAAATATCCCAAACATCCCAATTTCGAGGCCTGAGTCATATTTTGGAGCCAAACTTTTGCTCTCTGCACATATTTGCAGTTTGAAATGGCGACTTTTTTATACCAACATATGCCAAGTACTGAATGAGGTGTTTGGTTACATTTGTCCCAAACTTCCGTGCAGTTTTCAAAATATCCCAAACATCCCAATTTCATGGCATGAGCCATATTTTGGAGCCAAATTCTGGCTTTATGCAAGTATTCGCAGTTTGATATTACGAATATTTATACCCAACATATGCCAAGTCCTGAAAGCGGCAGTGAGTCACATTTTGCACAAACTCCCCTGCAGATTTCAAAATATTCCAAACATCCCAATTTCGAGGCCTGACCCATATTTTGGAGCCAAATTCTGGCTCTCTGCACGTATTCGCAGTTTGAAATTACGACTTTTTATACCCAACATATGCCAAGTACTGAAAGCGGCGTTTGGTCACATTTGTCCCAAACCTCCCTGCAAGATTTCAAAATATCCAAAATATCCCAATTTCGAGGCCTGAGCCGTATTTTGGAGCCAAATTCTGGCTCTCTGCACGTATTCGCAGTTTGAAATTACGACTTTTTAAACCCAACATATGCCAAGTACTGAAAGCGGCGTTTGGTCATATGTGTCCCAAACTTCCCTGCAGTTTTCAAAATATCCCAAACATCCTAATTTCGAGGCCTGAGGCATGTTTTGGAGCCAAATACTGGCACTCTGCACGTATTCGCAGTTTGAAATTGCGACTTATTATACCCACCATATGCCAAGTACTGAAAGTGGCGTTTGGTCATATTTGCCCCAAACTCCCCTGCAGTTTTCAAAATATCAGAAACATCCCAATTTCGAGGCCTGAGCCATACTTTGGAGCCAAATTCTGGCTCCCTGCACGTATTCGCAGTTTGAAATTGTGACTTTTTTATACCCAGCATATGCCAAGTACTGAAAGCGGCGTTTGGTCACATTTGTCCCAAACCTCCCTGCAAGATTTCAAAATATCCCAAATATCCCAATTTCGAGGCCTGAGCCATATTTTGGAGCCAAATGCTGGCTCTATGCACCTATTCGCAGATTGATATAATGACTTTCTGTACCCAACATATGCCAAGACCTGAAAGCGGCATTGAGTGACATTTAACACAAACTCCCCTGCAGTTTTCGAAATATACCAAATATCCCAATTTCGAGGCCTGAGCCATATTTTGGAGCCAAATTCATGCTCTCTGCACGTATTCGCAGTTTGAAATTACGACTTTTTAAACCCAACATATGCCAAGTACTGAAAGCGGCGTTTGGTCATATGTGTCCCAAACTCCCCTGCAGTTTTCAAAATATCCCAAACATCCCAATTTCGAGGCCTGAGCCATGTTTTGGAGCCAAATTCTGGCTCTCTGCACGTATTCGCTGTTTGAAATTATGACTTATTTATACCCAACATATTCCAAGTACTGAAAGCGGCGTTTGGTCACATTTGTCCCAATCCCTGCAGCAATTTTCAAAATATCCCAAACATCCCAATTTTGAGGTGTGAGCCATATTTTGGATCCAAATTCTGCCTCTCTGCACGTATTCGCAGTTTGAAAATAAGAATTTTTATACCCAACATAAGCCAAGTACTGAAAGTGGCGTTTGGTCATATTTGCCCAAAACTCCTTTGCAGTTTTCAAAATATCCCAAACTTCCCAATTTCGAGACCTGACTCATATTTTGGACAAATTCTGGCTCTCTGCACGTATTCGCAGTTTGAAATTACGACTTTTTATACCCAACATATGTTAAGACCTGAAAGCGGCAGTGTGTGACATTTTGCACAAACTCCCCTGCAGTTTTCAAAATTTCCCAAACTTCCCTATTTCCAGGCCTGAGTCATATTTTGGAGCCAAATTCAGGCTCTCTGCACGTATTCGCAGTTTAAATTACGACTTTTTATACCCAACATATGCCAAGTACTGAAAGCGGCGTTTGGTCATATTTGTCCCAAACTCCCCTGCAGTTTTCAAAATATTCCAAACTTCCCAATTTCGAGGCTTGAGTCATATTTTGGAGCCAAATTCTGGCTCTCTACACGTATTCGCAGTTTGAAATTACGACTTTTTATACCCAACATATGTTAAGACCTGAAAGCAGCAGTGAGTGACATTTAACACAAACTCCCCTGCAGTTTTCGAAATATACCAAATATCCCAATTTCGAGGCCTGAGCCATATTTTAGAGCCAAATTCAGGCTCTCTGCACGTATTCGCAGTTTGAAATTACGACTTTTTAAACCCAACATATGCCAAGTACTGAAAGCGGCGTTTGGTCATATGTGTCCCAAACTCCCCTGCAGTTTTCAAAATATCCCAAACATCCCAATTTCGAGGCCTGAGCCATGTTTTGGAGCCAAATTCTGGCTCTCTGCACGTATTCGCTGTTTGAAATTATGACTTATTTATACCCAACATATTCCAAGTACTGAAAGCGGCGTTTGGTCACATTTGTCCCAATCCCTGCAGCAATTTTCAAAATATCCCAAACATCCCAATTTTGAGGTGTGAGCCATATTTTGGATCCAAATTCTGCCTCTCTGCACGTATTCGCAGTTTGAAATTAAGAATTTTTATACCCAACATAAGCCAAGTACTGAAAGTGGCGTTTGGTCATATTTGCCCAAAACTCCTTTGCAGTTTTCAAAATATCCCAAACTTCCCAATTTCGAGACCTGACTCATATTTTGGACAAATTCTGGCTCTCTGCACGTATTCGCAGTTTGAAATTACGACTTTTTATACCCAACATATGTTAAGACCTGAAAGCGGCAGTGTGTGACATTTTGCACAAACTCCCCTGCAGTTTTCAAAATTTCCCAAACTTCCCTATTTCCAGGCCTGAGTCATATTTTGGAGCCAAATTCAGGCTCTCTGCACGTATTCGCAGTTTAAATTACGACTTTTTATACCCAACATATGCCAAGTACTGAAAGCGGCGTTTGGTCATATTTGTCCCAAACTCCCCTGCAGTTTTCAAAATATCCCAAACTTCCCAATTTCGAGGCTTGAGTCATATTTTGGAGCCAAATTCTGGCTCTCTACACGTATTCGCAGTTTGAAATTACGACTTTTTATACCCAACATATGTTAAGACCTGAAAGCGGCTGTGTGTGACATTTTGCACAAACTCCCCTGCAGTTTTCAAAATAACCCAAATATCCCAATTTCGAGGCCTGAGCCATATTTTGGAGCCAAATTCATGCTCTCTGCACGTATTCGCAGTTTGAAATTACGAATTTTCATACCCAACATATGCCAAGTACTGAATGCGGCGTTTGGTCACATTTGTCCCAAACCCTCCTGCAGTTTTCAAAATATCCCAAACATCCCAATTTCGAGGCCTGAGCCATATTTTGGAACCAAGTTCTGGCTCTATGCACGTATTATCAGTTTGAAATTACTACTTTTTATTCCCAACATATGCCAAGTCCTGAAAGCGGCAGTGAGTGATATTTTGCACAAACTATCCTGCAGCTTTCGAAATATCCCAAATATCTCAATTTCGAGGCCTGAGCCATATTTTCGAGCCAAATTCTGGCTCTCTGCACGTATTCGTTGTTTGAAATTACGACTTTTTTTATATCCAACATATGCCAAGTACTGAAAGCGGCGTTTGGTCACATTTGTCCCAAACCTCCCTGCAAGATTTCAAAATATCCCAAACATCCCAATTTCGAGGCCTGAGCCATATTTTGGAGCCAAATGCTGGCTCTATGCACGTATTCGCAGATTGATATTATGACTTTTTATACCCAACCTATGCCAAGACCTGAAAGCGGCAGTGAGTGACATTTAACACAAACTCCCCTGCAGTTTTCGAAATATTCAAAATATCCCAATTTCGAGGCCTGAGCCATATTTTGGAGCCAAATTCTCGCTCTCTGCACGTATTCGCAGTTTGAAATTACGACTTTTTTACCCAACATATGCCAAGTACTGAAAGCGGCATTTGGTCACATTTGTCCCAATCCCCCCTTGCAATTTTCTAAATATCCCAAACATCCCAATTTCGAGGCATGAGCCATATTTTGGAGCCAAATTCTGGCTCTCTGCACGTATTCGCAGTTTGAAATTACGACTTTTTAAACCCAACATATGCCAGGTACTGAAAGCGGCGTTTGGTCATATGTGTCCCAAATTCCCCTGTAGTTTTCAAAATATCCCAAACATCCCAATTTCGAGGCCTGAGCCATGTTTTGGAGCCAAATTCTGGCTCTCTGCACGTATTCGCTGTTTGAAATTATGACTTATTTATACCCAACATATTCCAAGTACTGAAAGCGGCGTTTGGTCACATTTGTCCCAATCCCTGCAGCAATTTTCAAAATATCCCAAACATCCCAATTTTGAGGTGTGAGCCATATTTTGGATCCAAATTCTGCCTCTCTGCACGTATTCGCAGTTTGAAATTAAGAATTTTTATACCCAACATAAGCCAAGTACAGAAAGTGGCGTTTGGTCATATTTGCCCAAAACTCCTTTGCAGTTTTCAAAATATCCCAAACTTCCTAATTTCGAGACCTGAGTCATATTTTGGAGCCAAATTCTGGCTCTCTGCACGTATTCGCAGTTTGAAATTACGACTTTTTATACCCAACATATGTTAAGACCTGAAAGCGGCAGTGCGTGACATTTTGCACAAACTCCCTTGCAGTTTTCAAAATATCCCAAATATCCCAATTTCGAGGCCTGAGCCATATTTTGGAGCCAAATTCAGGCTCTCTGCACGTATTCGCAGTTTGAAATTACGACTTTTCATACCCCACATATGCCAAGTACTGAATGCAGCGTTTGGTCGCATTTGTCCCAAACCCCCCTGCAGTTTTCAAAATATCCCAAACATCCCAATTTCGAGGCCTGAGCTATATTCTGGAGCCAAATTCTGGCTCTATGCACGTATTCGCAGTTTGAAATTACGAATTTTTATTCCCAACATATGCTAAGTCCTGAAAGCGGCAGTGAGTGATATTTTGCACAAACTCCCCTGCAGCTTTCGAAATATCCAAAATATCCCAATTTCGAGGCCTGAGCCATATTTTCGCGCCAAATTCTGGCTCTCTGCACGTATTCGTTGTTTGAAATTACGACTTTTTTATACCCAACATATGCCAAGTACTAAAAGCGGCGTTTGGTCACATTTGTCCCAATCCCCCCAGCAATTTTCAAAATATCCCAAACATCCCAATTTCGAGGCCTGAGCCATATTTTGGAGCAAAATTCTGGCTCTCTGCACGTATTCGCAGTTTGAAATTACGACTTTTTAAACCCAACATATGCCAAGTACTGAAAGCGGCGTTTGGTCATATGTTTCCCAAACTCCCCTGCAGTTTTCAAAATATCCCAAACATCCCAATTTCGAGGCCTGAGCCATGTTTTGGAGCCAAATTCTGGCTCTCTGCACGTATTCGCTGTTAGAAATTATGACTTATTTATACCCAACATATTCCAAGTACTGAAAGCAGCGTTTGGTCACATTTGTCCCAATCCCTGCAGCAATTTTCAAAATATCCCAAACATCCCAATTTTGAGGTGTGAGCCATATTTTGGATCCAAATTCTGCCTCTCTGCACGTATTCGCAGTTTGAAATTAAGAATTTTTATACCCAACATAAGCCAAGTACTGAAAGTGGCGTTTGGTCATATTTGCCCAAAACTCCTTTGCAGTTTTCAAAATATCCCAAACTTCCCAATTTCGAGACCTGACTCATATTTTGGACAAATTCTGGCTCTCTGCACGTATTCGCAGTTTGAAATTACGACTTTTTATACCCAACATATGTTAAGACCTGAAAGCGGCAGTGTGTGACATTTTGCACAAACTCCCCTGCAGTTTTCAAAATTTCCCAAACTTCCCTATTTCCAGGCCTGAGTCATATTTTGGAGCCAAATTCAGGCTCTCTGCACGTATTCGCAGTTTAAATTACGACTTTTTATACCCAACATATGCCAAGTACTGAAAGCGGCGTTTGGTCATATTTGTCCCAAACTCCCCTGCAGTTTTCAAAATATCCCAAACTTCCCAATTTCGAGGCTTGAGTCATATTTTGTTGCCAAATTCTGGCTCTCTACACGTATTCGCAGTTTGAAATTACGACTTTTTATACCCAACATATGTTAAGACCTGAAAGCAGCAGTGAGTGACATTTAACACAAACTCCCCTGCAGTTTTCGAAATATACCAAATATCCCAATTTCGTGGCCTGAGCCATATTTTGGAGCCAAATTCATGCTCTCTGCACGTATTCGCAGTTTGAAATTACGACTTTTTAAACCCAACATATGCCAAGTACTGAAAGCGGCGTTTGGTCATATGTGTCCCAAACTCCCCTGCAGTTTTCAAAATATCCCAAACATCCCAATTTCGAGGCCTGAGCCATGTTTTGGAGCCAAATTCTGGCTCTCTGCACGTATTCGCTGTTTGAAATTATGACTTATTTATACCCAACATATTCCAAGTACTGAAAGCGGCGTTTGGTCACATTTGTCCCAATCCCTGCAGCAATTTTCAAAATATCCCAAACATCCCAATTTTGAGGTGTGAGCCATATTTTGGATCCAAATTCTGCCTCTCTGCACGTATTCGCAGTTTGAAATTAAGAATTTTTATACCCAACATAAGCCAAGTACTGAAAGTGGCGTTTGGTCATATTTGCCCAAAACTCCTTTGCAGTTTTCAAAATATCCCAAACTTCCCAATTTCGAGACCTGACTCATATTTTGGACAAATTCTGGCTCTCTGCACGTATTCGCAGTTTGAAATTACGACTTTTTATACCCAACATATGTTAAGACCTGAAAGCGGCAGTGTGTGACATTTTGCACAAACTCCCCTGCAGTTTTCAAAATTTCCCAAACTTCCCTATTTCCAAGCCTGAGTCATATTTTGGAGCCAAATTCAGGCTCTCTGCACGTATTCGCAGTTTAAATTACGACATTTTATACCCAACATATGCCAAGTACTGAAGCGGCGTTTGGTCATATTTGTCCCAAACTCCCCTGCAGTTTTCAAAATATCCCAAACTTCCCAAATTCGAGGCTTGAGTCATATTTTGGAGCCAAATTCTGGCTCTCTACACGTATTCGCAGTTTGAAATTACGACTTTTTATACCCAACATATGTTAAGACCTGAAAGCGGCTGTGTGTGACATTTTGCACAAACTCCCCTGCAGTTTTCAAAATAACCCAAATATCCCAATTTCGAGGCCTGAGCCATATTTTGGAGCCAAATTCATGCTCTCTGTATGTATTCGCAGTTTGAAATTACGACTTTTCATACCCAACATATGCCAAGTACTGAATGCGGCGTCTGGTCACATTTGTCCCAAACCCTCCTGCAGTTTTCAAAATATCCCAAACATCCCAATTTCGAGGCCTGAGCCATATTTTGGAAGCAAGTTCTGGCTCTATGCACGTATTATCAGTTTGAAATTACTACTTTTTATTCCCAACATATGCCAAGTCCTGAAAGCGGCAGTGAGTGATATTTTGCACAAACTATCCTGCAGCTTTCGAAATATCCCAAATATCTCAATTTCGAGGCCTGAGCCATATTTTCGAGCCAAATTCTGGCTCTCTGCACGTATTCGTTGTTTGAAATTACGACTTTTTTTATATCCAACATATGCCAAGTACTGAAAGCGGCGTTTGGTCACATTTGTCCCAAACCTCCCTGCAAGATTTCAAAATATCCCAAACATCCCAATTTCGAGGCCTGAGCCATATTTTGGAGCCAAATGCTGGCTCTATGCACGTATTCGCAGATTGATATTATGACTTTTTATACCCAACCTATGCCAAGACCTGAAAGCGGCAGTGAGTGACATTTAACACAAACTCCCCTGCAGTTTTCGAAATATTCAAAATATCCCAATTTCGAGGCCTGAGCCATATTTTGGAGCCAAATTCTCGCTCTCTGCACGTATTCGCAGTTTGAAATTACGACTTTTTTACCCAACATATGCCAAGTACTGAAAGCGGCATTTGGTCACATTTGTCCCAATCCCTCCTTGCAATTTTCTAAATATCCCAAACATCCCAATTTCGAGGCATGAGCCATATTTTGGAGCCAAATTCTGGCTCTCTGCACGTATTCGCAGTTTGAAATTACGACTTTTTAAACCCAACATATGCCAGGTACTGAAAGCGGCGTTTGGTCATATGTGTCCCAAATTCCCCTGTAGTTTTCAAAATATCCCAAACATCCCAATTTCGAGGCCTGAGCCATGTTTTGGAGCCAAATTCTGACTCTCTGCAAGTATTCGCTGTTTGAAATTACGACTTATTTATACCCAACATATTCCAAGTACTGTAAGCGGCGTTTGGTCACATTTGTCCCAATCCCCGCAGCAATTTTCAAAATATCCCAAACATCCAATTTCGAGGTGTGAGCCATATTTTGGAGCCAAATTCTGCCTCTCTGCACGTATTCGCAGTTTGAAATTACGAATTTTTATACCCAACATATGCCAAGTACTGAAAGCAGCGTTTGGTCATATTTGCCCGAAACTCCCCTGCAGTTTTCAAAATATCCCAAATTTCCCAATTTCGAGACCTGAGTCATATTTTGGAGCCAAATTCTGGCTCTCTGCACGTATTCGCAGTTTGAAATTACGACTTTTTATACCCAACATATGTTAAGACCTGAAAGCGGCAGTGCGTGACATTTTGCACAAACTCCCTTGCAGTTTTCAAAATATCCCAAATATCCCAATTTCGAGGCCTGAGCCATATTTTTGAGCCAAATTCAGGCTCTCTGCACGTATTCGCAGTTTGAAATTACGACTTTTCATACCCCACATATGCCAAGTACTGAATGCAGCGTTTGGTCGCATTTGTCCCAAACCCCCCTGCAGTTTTCAAAATATCCCAAACATCCCAATTTCGAGGCCTGAGCCATATTTTGGAGCAAAATTCTGGCTCTCTGCACGTATTCGCAGTTTGAAATTACGAATTTTTATACCCAACATATGCCATGTACTGAAAGCGGCGTTTGGTCATATTTGTCCCAAACTCCCCTGCAGTTTTCAAAATATCCCAAACTTCCCAATTTCGAGGCCTGAGTCATATTTTGGAGCCAAATTCTGGCTCTCTACACGTATTTGCAGTTTGAAATTACGACTTTTTATACCCAACATATGTTAAGACCTGAAAGCAGCAGTGTGTGACATTTTGCACAAACTCCCCTGCAGTTTTCAAAATAACCCAAATATCCCAATTTCGAGGCCTGAGCCATATTTTGGAGCCAAATTCATGCTCTCTGCACGTATTCGCAGTTTGAAATTACGACTTTTCATACCCAACATATGCCAAGTACTGAATGCGGTGTTTGGTCACATTTGTCCCAAACCCCCCTGCAGTTTTCAAAATATCCCAAACAACCCAATTTCGAGGCCTGAGCCATATTTAGGAGCCAAATTCTGGCTCTATGCACGAATTATCAGTTTGAAATTACGACTTTTTATTCCCAACATATGCCAAGTCCTGAAAGCGGCAGTGAGTGATATTTTGCACAAACTATACTGCAGCTTTCGAAATATCCCAATTTCGAGGCCTGAGCCATATTTTCGAGCCAAATTCTGGCTCTCTGCACGTATTCGTTGTTTGAAATTACGACTTTTTATATCCAACATATGCCAAGTACAGAAAGCGGCGTTTGGTCATATTTGCCCCAAACTCCCCTGCAGTTTTTAAAATATCCCAAACATCCCAATTTCGAGGCCTGAGCCATATTTTGGAGCCAATTTCTGGCTCTCTGCACGTATTCGCAGTTTGAAATTGCGACTTATTATACCCAACATATGCCAAGTACTGAAAGCAGCAATGAGTCACATTTTGCACAAACTCCCCTGCAGTTTTCAAAATATCGCTAAAATCCCAATTTCAAGACCTGAGCCATATTTTGGAGCCAAATTCAGGCTCTCTGCACGTATTCGCAGTTTGAAATTACGACTTTTTATACCCTACAAATGCCAAGTACTGAAAGCGGCGTTTGGTCACATTTGTCCCAAACCTCCCTGCAGTTTTCAAAATATCCCAAACATCCCAATTTCGAGGCCTGAGCCATACTTTGGAGCCAAATTCTGGCTCCCTGCAGTATTCGCAGTTTGAAATCGTGACTTTTTTATACCCAGCATATGCCAAGTACTGAAAGCGGCGTTGGGTCATATTTGTCCCAAACTCCCCTGCAGTTTTAAAAATATCCCAAACATCCCAATTTCGAGGCCTGAGTCATATTTTGGAGCCAAACTTTTGCTCTCTGCACATATTTGCAGTTTGAAGTTGCGACTTTTTTATACCAACATATGCCAAGTACTGAATGAAGTGTTTGGTCACATTTGTCCCAAACTTCCGTGCAGTTTTCAAAATATCCCAAACATCCCAATTTCATGGCATGAGCCATATTTTGGAGCCAAATTCTGGCTTTATGCACGTATTCGCAGTTTGATATTACGAATATTTATACCCAACATATGCCAAGTCCTGAAAGCGGCAGTGAGTCACATTTTGCACAAACTCCCCTGCAGATTTCAAAATATTCCAAACATCCCAATTTCGAGGCCTGACCCATATTTTGGAGCCAAATTCTGGCTCTCTGCACGTATTCGCAGTTTGAAATTACGACTTTTTATACCCAACATATGCCAAGTACTGAAAGCGGCGTTTGGTCACATTTGTCCCAAACCTCCCTGCAAGATTTCAAAATATCCAAAATTTCCCAATTTCGAGGCCTGAGCCATATTTTGGAGCCAAATTCTGGCTCTCTGCACGTATTCGCAGTTTGAAATTACGACTTTTTAAACCCAACATATGCCAAGTACTGAAAGCGGCGTTTGGTCATATGTGTCCCAAACTCCCCTGCAGTTTTCAAAATATCCCAAACATCCCAATTTCGAGGCCTGAGGCATGTTTTGGAGCCAAATTCTGGCTCTCTGCACGTATTCGCTGTTTGAAATTACGAATTATTTATACCCAACATATTCCAAGTACTGAAAGCGGCGTTTGGTCACATTTGTCCCAATCCCCGCAGCAATTTTTAAAATATCCCAAACATCCCAAATTCGAGGTGTGAGCCATATTTTGGAGCCAAATTCTGCCTCTCAGCACGTATTCGCAGTTTGAAATTACAAATTTTTATACCCAACATATGCCAAGTACTGAAAGCGGCGTTTGGTCATATTTGCCCCAAACTCCCCTGCAGTTTTCAAAATATCCCAAACTTCCCAATTTCGAGGCCTGAGCCATATTTTGGAGAAAATTCTGGCTCTCTACACGTATTCGCAGTTTGAAATTACGACTTTTTATACCCAACATATGTTAAGACCTGAAAGCGGCAGTGTGTGACATTTTGCACAAACTCCCCTGTAGTTTGTAAAATATCCCAAATATCCCAATTTTGAGGCCTGAGCCATTTTTGGAGCCAAATTCAGGCTCTCTGCACGTATTCGCAGTTTGAAATTACGACTTTTCATACCCCACATATGCCAAGTACTGAATGCGGTGTTTGGTCACATTTGTCCCAAACCCCCCTGCAGTTTTCAAAATATCCCAAACATCCCAATTTCGAGGCCTGAGCCATATTTTAAAGCCAAATTCTGGCTCTATGCACGTATTCGCAGTTTGAAATTACGAATTTTTTATACCCAACATATGCCAAGTACTGAAAGCGGCGTTTGGTCATATTTGCCCCAAACTCCCCTGCAGCTTTCAAAATATCCCAAACATCCCAATTTCGAGGCCTGAGCCATATTTTGGAGCCAATTTCTGGCTCCCTGCAAGTATTCGCAGTTTGAAATTGCGACTTATTATACCCAACATATGCCAAGTACTGAAAGCGGCAATGAGTCACATTTTGCACAAACTCCCCTGCAGTTTTCAAAATATCGGTAAAATCCCAATTTCGAGGCCTGAGCCATATTTTGGAGCCAAATGCTGGCTCTATGCACGTATTCGCAGATTGATATTATGACTTTTTATACCCAACCTATGCCAAGATCTGAAAGCGGCAGTGAGTGACATTTAACACAAACTCCCCTGCAGTTTTCGAAATATTCAAAATATCCCAATTTCGAGGCCTGAGCCATATTTTGGAGCCAAATTCTCGCTCTCTGCACGTATTCGCAGTTTGAAATTACGACTTTTTTACCCAACATATGCCAAGTACTGAAAGCGGCATTTGGTCACATTTGTCCCAATCCCCCCTTGCAATTTTCTAAATATCCCAAACATCCCAATTTCGAGGCATGAGCCATATTTTGGAGCCAAATTCTGGCTCTCTGCACGTATTCGCAGTTTGAAATTACGACTTTTTAAACCCAACATATGCCAGGTACTGAAAGCGGCGTTTGGTCATATGTGTCCCAAATTCCCCTGTAGTTTTCAAAATATCCCAAACATCCCAATTTCGAGGCCTGAGCCATGTTTTGGAGCCAAATTCTGACTCTCTGCAAGTATTCGCTGTTTGAAATTACGACTTATTTATACCCAACATATTCCAAGTACTGTAAGCGGCGTTTGGTCACATTTGTCCCAATCCCCGCAGCAATTTTCAAAATATCCCAAACATCCAATTTCGAGGTGTGAGCCATATTTTGGAGCCAAATTCTGCCTCTCTGCACGTATTCGCAGTTTGAAACTACGAATTTTTATACCCAACATATGCCAAGTACTGAAAGCAGCGTTTGGTCATATTTGCCCCAAACTCCCCTGCAGTTTTCAAAATATCCCAAATTTCCCAATTTCGAGACCTGAGTCATATTTTGGAGCCAAATTCTGGCTCTCTGCACGTATTCGCAGTTTGAAATTACGACTTTTTATACCCAACATATGTTAAGACCTGAAAGCGGCAGTGCGTGACATTTTGCACAAACTCCCTTGCAGTTTTCAAAATATCCCAAATATCCCAATTTCGAGGCCTGAGCCATATTTTGGAGCCAAATTCAGGCTCTCTGCACGTATTCGCAGTTTGAAATTACGACTTTTCATACCCCACATATGCCAAGTACTGAATGCAGCGTTTGGTCGCATTTGTCCCAAACCCCCCTGCAGTTTTCAAAATATCCCAAACATCCCAATTTCGAGGCCTGAGCTATATTCTGGAGCCAAATTCTGGCTCTATGCACGTATTCGCAGTTTGAAATTACGAATTTTTATTCCCAACATATGCTAAGTCCTGAAAGCGGCAGTGAGTGATATTTTGCACAAACTCCCCTGCAGCTTTCGAAATATCCAAAATATCCCAATTTCGAGGCCTGAGCCATATTTTCGCGCCAAATTCTGGCTCTCTGCACGTATTCGTTGTTTGAAATTACGACTTTTTTATACCCAACATATGCCAAGTACTAAAAGCGGCGTTTGGTCACATTTGTCCCAATCCCCCCAGCAATTTTCAAAATATCCCAAACATCCCAATTTCGAGGCCTGAGCCATATTTTGGAGCAAAATTCTGGCTCTCTGCACGTATTCGCAGTTTGAAATTACGACTTTTTAAACCCAACATATGCCAAGTACTGAAAGCGGCGTTTGGTCATATGTTTCCCAAACTCCCCTGCAGTTTTCAAAATATCCCAAACATCCCAATTTCGAGGCCTGAGCCATGTTTTGGAGCCAAATTCTGGCTCTCTGCACGTATTCGCTGTTAGAAATTATGACTTATTTATACCCAACATATTCCAAGTACTGAAAGCGGCGTTTGGTCACATTTGTCCTAATCCCTGCAGCAATTTTCAAAATATCCCAAACATCCCAATTTTGAGGTGTGAGCCATATTTTGGATCCAAATTCTGCCTCTCTGCACGTATTCGCAGTTTGAAATTAAGAATTTTTATACCCAACATAAGCCAAGTACTGAAAGTGGCGTTTGGTCATATTTGCCCAAAACTCCTTTGCAGTTTTCAAAATATCCCAAACTTCCCAATTTCGAGACCTGACTCATATTTTGGACAAATTCTGGCTCTCTGCACGTATTCGCAGTTTGAAATTACGACTTTTTATACCCAACATATGTTAAGACCTGAAAGCGGCAGTGTGTGACATTTTGCACAAACTCCCCTGCAGTTTTCAAAATTTCCCAAACTTCCCTATTTCCAGGCCTGAGTCATATTTTGGAGCCAAATTCAGGCTCTCTGCACGTATTCGCAGTTTAAATTACGACTTTTTATACCCAACATATGCCAAGTACTGAAAGCGGCGTTTGGTCATATTTGTCCCAAACTCCCCTGCAGTTTTCAAAATATCCCAAACATCCCAATTTCGAGGCTTGAGTCATATTTTGTTGCCAAATTCTGGCTCTCTACACGTATTCGCAGTTTGGAATTACGACTTTTTATACCCAACATATGTTAAGACCTGAAAGCAGCAGTGAGTGACATTTAACACAAACTCCCCTGCAGTTTTCGAAATATACCAAATATCCCAATTTCGAGGCCTGAGCCATATTTTGGAGCCAAATTCATGCTCTCTGCACGTATTTGCAGTTTGAAATTACGACTTTTTAAACCCAACATATGCCAAGTACTGAAAGCGGCGTTTGGTCATATGTGTCCCAAACTCCCCTGCAGTTTTCAAAATATCCCAAACATCCCAATTTCGAGGCCTGAGCCATGTTTTGGAGCCAAATTCTGGCTCTCTGCACGTATTCGCTGTTTGAAATTATGACTTATTTATACCCAACATATTCCAAGTACTGAAAGCGGCGTTTGGTCACATTTGTCCCAATCCCTGCAGCAATTTTCAAAATATCCCAAACATCCCAATTTTGAGGTGTGAGCCATATTTTGGATCCAAATTCTGCCTCTCTGCACGTATTCGCAGTTTGAAATTAAGAATTTTTATACCCAACATAAGCCAAGTACTGAAAGTGGCGTTTGGTCATATTTGCCCAAAACTCCTTTGCAGTTTTCAAAATATCCCAAACTTCCCAATTTCGAGACCTGACTCATATTTTGGACAAATTCTGGCTCTCTGCACGTATTCGCAGTTTGAAATTACGACTTTTTATACCCAACATATGTTAAGACCTGAAAGCGGCAGTGTGTGACATTTTGCACAAACTCCCCTGCAGTTTTCAAAATTTCCCAAACTTCCCTATTTCCAGGCCTGAGTCATATTTTGGAGCCAAATTCAGGCTCTCTGCACGTATTCGCAGTTTAAATTACGACATTTTATACCCAACATATGCCAAGTACTGAAAGCGGCGTTTGGTCATATTTGTCCCAAACTCCCCTGCAGTTTTCAAAATATCCCAAACTTCCCAAATTCGAGGCTTGAGTCATATTTTGGAGCCAAATTCTGGCTCTCTACACGTATTCGCAGTTTGAAATTACGACTTTTTATACCCAACATATGTTAAGACCTGAAAGCGGCTGTGTGTGACATTTTGCACAAACTCCCTGCAGTTTTCAAAATAACCCAAATATCCCAATTTCGAGGCCTGAGCCATATTTTGGAGCCAAATTCATGCTCTCTGCACGTATTCGCAGTTTGAAATTACGACTTTTCATACCCAACATATGCCAAGTACTGAATGCGGCGTTTGGTCACATTTGTCCCAAACCCTCCTGCAGTTTTCAAAATATCCCAAACATCCCAATTTCGAGGCCTGAGCCATATTTTGGAAGCAAGTTCTGGCTCTATGCACGTATTATCAGATTGAAATTACTACTTTTTATTCCCAACATATGCCAAGTCCTGAAAGCGGCAGTGAGTGATATTTTGCACAAACTATCCTGCAGCTTTCGAAATATCCCAAATATCTCAATTTCGAGGCCTGAGCCATATTTTCGAGCCAAATTCTGGCTCTCTGCACGTATTCGTTGTTTGAAATTACGACTTTTTTTATATCCAACATATGCCAAGTACTGAAAGCGGCGTTTGGTCACATTTGTCCCAAACCTCCCTGCAAGATTTCAAAATATCCCAAACATCCCAATTTCGAGGCCTGAGCCATATTTTGGAGCCAAATGCTGGCTCTATGCACGTATTCGCAGATTGATATTATGACTTTTTATACCCAACCTATGCCAAGACCTGAAAGCGGCAGTGAGTGACATTTAACACAAACTCCCCTGCAGTTTTCGAAATATTCAAAATATCCCAATTTCGAGGCCTGAGCCATATTTTGGAGCCAAATTCTCGCTCTCTGCACGTATTCGCAGTTTGAAATTACGACTTTTTTACCCAACATATGCCAAGTACTGAAAGCGGCATTTGGTCACATTTGTCCCAATCCCCCCTTGCAATTTTCTAAATATCCCAAACATCCCAATTTCGAGGCATGAGCCATATTTTGGAGCCAAATTCTGGCTCTCTGCACGTATTCGCAGTTTGAAATTACGACTTTTTAAACCCAACATATGCCAGGTACTGAAAGCGGCGTTTGGTCATATGTGTCCCAAATTCCCCTGTAGTTTTCAAAATATCCCAAACATCCCAATTTCGAGGCCTGAGCCATGTTTTGGAGCCAAATTCTGACTCTCTGCAAGTATTCGCTGTTTGAAATTACGACTTATTTATACCCAACATATTCCAAGTACTGTAAGCGGCGTTTGGTCACATTTGTCCCAATTCCCGCAGCAATTTTCAAAATATCCCAAACATCCAATTTCGAGGTGTGAGCCATATTTTGGAGCCAAATTCTGCCTCTCTGCACGTATTCGCAGTTTGAAATTACGAATTTTTATACCCAACATATGCCAAGTACTGAAAGCAGCGTTTGGTCATATTTGCCCGAAACTCCCCTGCAGTTTTCAAAATATCCCAAATTTCCCAATTTCGAGACCTGAGTCATATTTTGGAGCCAAATTCTGGCTCTCTGCACGTATTCGCAGTTTGAAATTACGACTTTTTATACCCAACATATGTTAAGACCTGAAAGCGGCAGTGCGTGACATTTTGCACAAACTCCCTTGCAGTTTTCAAAATATCCCAAATATCCCAATTTCGAGGCCTGAGCCATATTTTTGAGCCAAATTCAGGCTCTCTGCACGTATTCGCAGTTTGAAATTACGACTTTTCATACCCCACATATGCCAAGTACTGAATGCAGCGTTTGGTCGCATTTGTCCCAAACCCCCCTGCAGTTTTCAAAATATCCCAAACATCCCAATTTCGAGGCCTGAGCTATATTCTGGAGCCAAATTCTGGCTCTATGCACGTATTCGCAGTTTGAAATTACGAATTTTTATTCCCAACATATGCTAAGTACTAAAAGCGGCGTTTGGTCACATTTGTCCCAATCCCCCCAGCAATTTTCAAAATATCCCAAACATCCCAATTTCGAGGCCTGAGCCATATTTTGGAGCAAAATTCTGGCTCTCTGCACGTATTCGCAGTTTGAAATTACGAATTTTTATACCCAACATATGCCATGTACTGAAAGCGGCGTTTGGTCATATTTGTCCCAAACTCCCCTGCAGTTTTCAAAATATCCCAAACTTCCCAATTTCGAGGCCTGAGTCATATTTTGGAGCCAAATTCTGGCTCTCTACACGTATTTGCAGTTTGAAATTAAGACTTTTTATACCCAACATATGTTAAGACCTGAAAGCAGCAGTGTGTGACATTTTGCACAAACTCCCCTGCAGTTTTCAAAATAACCCAAATATCCCAATTTCGAGGCCTGAGCCATATTTTGGAGCCAAATTCATGCTCTCTGCACGTATTCGCAGTTTGAAATTACGACTTTTCATACCCAACATATGCCAAGTACTGAATGCGGTGTTTGGTCACATTTGTCCCAAACCCCCCTGCAGTTTTCAAAATATCCCAAACAACCCAATTTCGAGGCCTGAGCCATATTTAGGAGCCAAATTCTGGCTCTATGCACGAATTATCAGTTTGAAATTACGACTTTTTATTCCCAACATATGCCAAGTCCTGAAAGCGGCAGTGAGTGATATTTTGCACAAACTATACTGCAGCTTTCGAAATATCCCAATTTCGAGGCCTGAGCCATATTTTCGAGCCAAATTCTGGCTCTCTGCACGTATTCGTTGTTTGAAATTACGACTTTTTATATCCAACATATGCCAAGTACAGAAAGCGGCGTTTGGTCATATTTGCCCCAAACTCCCCTGCAGTTTTTAAAATATCCCAAACATCCCAATTTCGAGGCCTGAGCCATATTTTGGAGCCAATTTCTGGCTCTCTGCACGTATTCGCAGTTTGAAATTGCGACTTATTATACCCAACATATGCCAAGTACTGAAAGCAGCAATGAGTCACATATTGCACAAACTCCCCTGCAGTTTTCAAAATATCGCTAAAATCCCAATTTCAAGACCTGAGCCATATTTTGGAGCCAAATTCAGGCTCTCTGCACGTATTCGCAGTTTGAAATTACGACTTTTTATACCCTACAAATGCCAAGTACTGAAAGCGGCGTTTGGTCACATTTGTCCCAAACCTCCCTGCAGTTTCAAAATATCCCAAACATCCCAATTTCGAGGCCTGAGCCATACTTTGGAGCCAAATTCTGGCTCCCTGCAGTATTCGCAGTTTGAAATCGTGACTTTTTTATACCCAGCATATGCCAAGTACTGAAAGCGGCGTTGGGTCATATTTGTCCCAAACTCCCCTGCAGTTTTAAAAATATCCCAAACATCCCAATTTCGAGGCCTGAGTCATATTTTGGAGCCAAACTTTTGCTCTCTGCACATATTTGCAGTTTGAAGTTGCGACTTTTTTATACCAACATATGCCAAGTACTGAATGAAGTGTTTGGTCACATTTGTCCCAAACTTCCCTGCAGTTTTCAAAATATCCCAAACATCCCAATTTCATGGCATGAGCCATATTTTGGAGCCAAATTCTGGCTTTATGCACGTATTCGCAGTTTGATATTACGAATATTTATACCCAACATATGCCAAGTCCTGAAAGCGGCAGTGAGTCACATTTTGCACAAACTCCCCTGCAGATTTCAAAATATTCCAAACATCCCAATTTCGAGGCCTGACCCATATTTTGGAGCCAAATTCTGGCTCTCTGCACGTATTCGCAGTTTGAAATTACGACTTTTTATACCCAACATATGCCAAGTACTGAAAGCGGCGTTTGGTCACATTTGTCCCAAACCTCCCTGCAAGATTTCAAAATATCCAAAATATCCCAATTTCGAGGCCTGAGCCATATTTTGGAGCCAAATTCTGGCTCTCTGCACGTATTCGCAGTTTGAAATTACGACTTTTTAAACCCAACATATGCCAAGTACTGAAAGCGGCGTTTGGTCATATGTGTCCCAAACTCCCCTGCAGTTTTCAAAATATCCCAAACATCCCAATTTCGAGGCCTGAGGCATGTTTTGGAGCCAAATTCTGGCTCTCTGCACGTATTCGCTGTTTGAAATTACGAATTATTTATACCCAACATATTCCAAGTACTGAAAGCGGCGTTTGGTCACATTTGTCCCAATCCCCGCAGCAATTTTTAAAATATCCCAAACATCCCAAATTCGAGGTGTGAGCCATATTTTGGAGCCAAATTCTGCCTCTCAGCACGTATTCGCAGTTTGAAATTACAAATTTTTATACCCAACATATGCCAAGTACTGAAAGCGGCGTTTGGTCATTTTTGCCCCAAACTCCCCTGCAGTTTTCAAAATATCCCAAACTTCCCAATTTCGAGGCCTGAGCCATATTTTGGAGCCAAATTCTGGCTCTCTACACGTATTCGCAGTTTGAAATTACGACTTTTTATACCCAACATATGTTAAGACCTGAAAGCGGCAGTGTGTGACATTTTGCACAAACTCCCCTGTAGTTTGTAAAATATCCCAAATATCCCAATTTTGAGGCCTGAGCCATTTTTGGAGCCAAATTCAGGCTCTCTGCACGTATTCGCAGTTTGAAATTACGACTTTTCATACCCCACATATGCCAAGTACTGAATGCGGTGTTTGGTCACATTTGTCCCAAACCCCCCTGCAGTTTTCAAAATATCCCAAACATCCCAATTTCGAGGCCTGAGCCATATTTTAAAGCCAAATTCTGGCTCTATGCACGTATTCGCAGTTTGAAATTACGAATTTTTTATACCCAACATATGCCAAGTACTGAAAGCGGCGTTTGGTCATATTTGCCCCAAACTCCCCTGCAGTTTTCAAAATATCCCAAACATCCCAATTTCGAGGCTTGAGCCATATTTTGGAGCCAATTTCTGGCTCTCTGCAAGTATTCGCAGTTTGAAATAGCGACTTATTATACCCAACATATGCCAAGTACTGAAAGCGGCAATGAGTCACATTTTGCACAAACTCCCCTGCAGTTTTCAAAATATCGGTAAAATCCCAATTTCAAGACCTGAGCCATATTTTGGAACCAAATTCAGGCTCTCTGCACGTATTCGCAGTTTGAAATTACGACTTTTTATACCCTACAAATGCCAAGTACTGAAAGCGGCGTTTGGTCACATTTGTCCCAAACCTCCCTGCAGTTTTCAAAATATCCCAAACATCCCAATTTCGAGGCCTGAGCCATACTTTGGAGCCAAATTCTGGCTTCCTGCAGTATTCGCAGTTTGAAATTGTGACTTTTTAATACCCAGCATATGCCAAGTACTGAAAGCGGAGTTCGGTCATATTTGTCCCAAACTCCCCTGCAGTTTTCAAAATATCCCAAACATCCCAATTTCAAGGCCTGAGCCATATTTTGGAGCCAAATTCTGGCTTTATGCACGTATTTGCAGTTTGATATTACGAATATTTATACCCAACATATGCCAAGTCCTGAAAGCGGCAGTGAGTCACATTTTGCACAAACTCCCCTGCAGATTTCAAAATATTCCAAACATCCCAATTTCGAGGCCTGACCCATATTTTGGAGCCAAATTCATGCTCTCTGCACGTATTCGCAGTTTGAAATTACGACTTTTCATACCCAACATATGCCAAGTACTGAATGCGGTGTTTGGTCACATTTGTCCCAAACCCCCCTGCAGTTTTCAAAATATCCCAAACATCCCAATTTCGAGGCCTGAGCCATATTTTGGAGCCAAATTCTGGCTCTATGCACGTATGATCAGTTTGAAATTACGACTTTTTATTCCCAACATATGCCAAGTCCTGAAAGCGGCAGTGAGTGATATTTTGCACAAACTATCCTGCAGCTTTCGAAATATCCCAAATATCCCAATTTCGAGGCCTGAGCCATATTTTCGAGCCAATTTCTGGCTCTCTGCACGTATTCGTTGTTTGAAATTACGACTTTTTTTTATCCAACATATGCCAAGTACAGAAAGCGGCGTTTGGTCACATTTGTCCCAATCCCCCCAGCAATTTTCAAAATATCCCAAACATCCCAATTACGAGGCCTGAGCCATATTTTGGAGCCAAATTCTGGCTCTCTGCACGTATTCGCAGTTTGAAATTGCGACTTATTATACCCAACATATGCCAAGTACTGAAAGCGGCAATGAGTCACATTTTGCACAAACTCCCCTGCAGTTTTCAAAATATCGCTAAAATCCCAATTTCAAGACCTGAGCCATATTTTGGAGCCAAATTCAGGCTCTCTGCACGTATTCGCAGTTTGAAATTACGACTTTTTATACCCAACAAATGCCAAGTACTGAAAGCAGCGTTTGGTCACATTTGTCCCAAACCTCCCTGCAGTTTTCAAAATATCCCAAACATCCCAATTTCGGGGCCTGAGCCATACTTTGGAGCCAAATTCTGGCTCCCTGCACGTATTCGCAGTTTGAAATTGTGACTTTTTTATACCCAGCATATGCCAAGTACTGAAAGCGGCGTTGGGTCATATTTGTCCCAAACTCCCCTGCAGTTTTAAAAATATCCCAAACATCCCAATTTCGAGGCCTGAGTCATATTTTGGAGCCAAATTCTTGCTCTCTGCACATATTCGCAGTTTGAAATTGCGACTTTTTTATACCAACATATGCCAAGTACTGAATGAGGTGTTTGGTCACATTTGTCCCAAACCTTCCTGCAGTTTTCAAAATATCCCAAACATCCCAATTTCAAGGACTGATCCATATTTTGGAGCCAAATTCTGGCTTTATGCACGTATTCGCAGTTTGATATTACGAATATTTATACCCAACATATGCCAAGTCCTGAAAGCAGCAGTGAGTCACATTTTGCACAAACTCCCCTGCAGATTTCAAAATATTCCAAACATCCCAATTTCGAGGCCTGACCCATATTTTGGAGCCAAATTCTGGCTCTCTGCACGTATTCGCAGTTTGAAATTGCGACTTTTTATACCCAACATATGCCAAGTACTGAAAGCGGCGTTTGGTCACATTTGTCCCAAACCTCCCTGCAAGATTTCAAAATATCCCAAATATCCCAATTTCGAGGCCTGAGCCATATTTTGGAGCCAAATGCTGGCTCTATGCACGTATTCGCAGATTGATATTATGACTTTTTATACCCAACATATGCCAAGACCTGAAAGCGGCAGTGAGTGACATTTAACACAAACTCCCCTGCAGTTTTCGAAATATCCCAAATATCCCATTTTCGAGGCCTGAGCCATATTTTGGAGAAAAATTCTCGCTCTCTGCACATATTCGCAGTTTGAAATTACGACTTTTTAAACCCAACATATGCCAAGTACTTAAAGCGGCGTTTGGTCATATGTGTCCCAAACTCCCCTGCAGTTTTCAAAATATCCCAAACATCCCAATTTCGAGGCCTGAGCAATGTTTTGGAGCCAAATTCTGGCTCTCTGCACGTATTCGCTGTTTGAAATTACGACTTATTTATACCCACCATATTCCAAGTACTGAAAGCGGCGTTTGGTCACATGTGTTCCAATCCCCGCAGCAATTTTTAAAATATCCCAAACATCCCAATTTCGAGGTGTGAGTCATATTTTGGAGCCAAATTCATGCTCTCTGCACGTATTCGCAGTTTGAAATTACGACTTTTCATACCCAACTTATGCCAAGTACTGAATGTGGTGTTTGGTCACATTTGTCCCAAACCCCGCTGCAGTTTTCAAAATATCCCAAACTTCCCAATTTCGAGGCCTGAGTCATATTTTGGAGCCAAATTCTGGCTCTCTGCACGTTTTCGCAGTTTGAAATTGCGACTTATTATACCCAACATATGCCAAGTACTGAAAGCGGCAATGAGTCACATTTTGCACAAACTCCCCTGCAGTTTTCAAAATATCGCTAAAATCCCAATTTCAAGACCCTGAGCCATATTTTGGAGCCAAATTCAGGCTCTCTGCACGTATTCGCAGTTTGAAATTACGACTTTTTATACCCAACAAATGCCAAGTACTGAAAGCGGCGTTTGGTCACATTTGTCCCAAACCTCCCTGCAGTTTTCAAAATATTCCAAACATCCCAATTTCGAGGCCTGAGCCATACTTTGGAGCCAAATTCTGGCTCCCTGCACGTATTCGCAGTTTGAAATTGTGACTTTTTTATACCCAGCATATGCCAAGTACTGAAAGCGGCGTTGGGTCATATTTGTCCCATACTCCCCTGCAGTTTTAAAAATATCCCAAACTTCCCTATTTTCAGGCCTGAGTCATATTTTGGAGCCAAATTCAGGCTCTCTGCACGTATTCGCAGTTTAAATTACGACTTTTTATACCCAACATATGCCAAGTACTGAAAGCGGCGTTTGGTCATATTTGTCCCAAACTCCCCTGCAGTTTTCAAAATATCCCAAACTTCCCAATTTCGAGGCCTGAGTCATATTTTGGAGCCAAATTCTGGCTCTCTACACGTATTCGCAGTTTGAAATTACGACTTTTTATACCCAACATATGTTAAGACCTGAAAGCAGCAGTGTGTGACATTTTGCACAAACTCCCCTGCAGTTTTCAAAATAACCCAAATATCCCAATTTCGAGGCCTGATCCATATTTTGGAGCCAAATTCATGCTCTCTGCACGTATTCGCAGTTTGAAATTACGACTTTTCATACCCAACATATGCCAAGTACTGAATGCGGTGTTTGGTCACATTTGTCCCAAACCCCCCTGCAGTTTTCAAAATATCCCAAACATCCCAATTTCGAGGCCTGAGCCATATTTGGAGCCAAATTCTGGCTCTATGCACGAATTTTCAGTTTGAAATTACGACTTTTTGTTCCCAACATATGCCAAGTCCTGAAAGCGGCAGTGAGTGATATTTTGCACAAGCTATCCTGCAGCTGTCGAAATATCCCAATTATCCCAATTTCGAGGCCTGAGCCATATTTTGGAGCCAAATTCATGCTCTCTGCACGTATTCGTTGTTTGAAATTACGAATTTTTATATCCAACATATGCCAAGTACAGAAAGCGCCGTTTGGTCACATTTGGCCCAATCCCCCCAGCAATTTTCAAAATATCCCAAACATCCCAATTTCGAGGCCTGAGCCATATTTTGGAGCCAAATTCAGGCTCTCTGCACGTATTCGCAGTTTGAAATTACGACTTTTTATACCCAACATATGCCAAGTAATGAAAGCGGCGTTTGGTCATATTTGCCCCAAACTCCCCTGCAGTTTTCAAAATATCGCAAACATCCCAATTTCGAGGCGTGAGCCATATTTTGGAGCCAATTTCTGGCTCTCTGCACGTATTCGCAGTTTGAAATTGCGACTTATTATACCCAACATATGCCAAGTACTGAAAGCGGCAATGAGTCACATTTTGCAAACCTCCCTGCAGTTTTCAAAATCCCAAACATCCCAATTTCGAGCCTGAGCCATATTTAGGAGCCAAATTCTGGCTCTCTACACGTATTTGCAGTTTGAAATTACGACTTTTTATACCCAACATATGTTAAGACCTGAAAGCAGCAGTGTGTGACATTTTGCACAAACTCCCCTGCAGTTTTCAAAATAACCCAAATATCCCAATTTCGAGGCCTGAGCCATATTTTGGAGCCAAATTCATGCTCTCTGCACGTATTTGCAGTTTGAAATTACGACTTTTCATACCCAACATATGCCAAGTACTGAATGCGGTTTTGGTCACATTTGTCCCAAACCCCCCTGCAGTTTTCAAAATATCCCAAACAACCCAATTTCGAGGCCTGAGCCATATTTAGGAGCCAAATTCTGGCTCTATGCACGAATTATCAGTTTGAAATTACGACTTTTTATTCCCAACATATGCCAAGTCCTGAAAGCGGCAGTGTGTGATATTTTGCACAAACTATACTGCAGCTTTCGAATATCCCAATTTCGAGGCCTGAGTCATATTTTCGAGCCAAATTCTGGCTCTCTGCACGTATTCGTTGTTTGAAATTACGATTTTTATATCCAACATATGCCAAGTACAGAAAGCGGCGTTTGGTCACATTTGTCCCAATCCCCCCGCAATTTTCAAAATATCCCAAACATCCCAATTTCGAGGCCTGAGCCATATTTTGGAGCCAAATTCAGGCTCTCTGCACGTATTCGCAGTTTGAAATTACGAATTTTTATACCCAACATATGCCAAGTACTGAAAGCGGCGTTTGGTCATATTTGCCCCAAACTCCCCTGCAGTTTTTAAAATATCCCAAACATCCCAATTTCGAGGCCTGAGCCATATTTTGGAGCCAATTTCTGGCTCTCTGCACGTATTCGCAGTTTGAAATTGCGACTTATTATACCCAACATATGCCAAGTACTGAAAGCAGCAATGAGTCACATTTTGCACAAACTCCCCTGCAGTTTTCAAAATATCGCTAAAATCCCAATTTCAGACCTGAGCCATATTTTGGAGCCAAATTCAGGCTCTCTGCACGTATTCGCATTTGAAATTACGACTTTTTATACCCTACAAATGCCAAGTACTGAAAGCGGCGTTTGGTCACATTTGCCCAAAACTCCTGCAGTTTTCAAAATATCCCAAACATCCCAATTTCGAGACCTGAGCCATACTTTGGAGCAAATTCTGGCTCCCTGCAGTATTCGCAGTTTGAAATTGTGACTTTTTTATACCCAGCATATGCCAAGTACTGAAAGCGGCGTTGGGTCATATTTGTCCCAAACTCCCCTGCAGTTTTAAAATATCCCAAACATCCCATTTCGAGGCCTGAGTCATATTTTGGAGCCAAACTTTTGCTCTCTGCACATATTTGCAGTTTGAAATTGCGACTTTTTTATACCAACATATGCCAAGTACTGAATGAGGTGTTTGGTCATATTTGTCCCAAACTCCGTGCAGTTTTCAAAATATCCCAAACATCCCAATTTCATGGCATGAGCCATATTTTGGAGCCAAATTCTGGCTTTATGCAAGTATTCGCAGTTGATATTACGAATATTTATTCCCAACATATGCCAAGTCCTGAAAGCGGCAGTGAGTCACATTTTGCACAAACTCCCCTGCAGATTTCAAAATATTTAAATCCCAATTTCGAGGCCTGACCATATTTTGGAGCCAAATTCTGGCTCTCTGCACGTATTCGCAGTTTGAAATTACGACTTTTTTATGCCCAACATATGCCAAGTACTGAAAGCGGCGTTTGGTCACATTTGTCCCAATCCCTGCAAGATTTCAAATATCCCAAAATATCCCAATTTCGAGGCCTGAGCCATATTTTGGAGCCAAATTCTGGCTCTCTGCACGTATTCGCAGTTTGAAATTACGACTTTTAAACCCAACATATGCCAAGTACTGAAAGCGGCGTTTGGTCATATGTGTCCCAAACTCCCCTGCAGTTTTCAAAATATCCCAAACATCCTAATTTCGAGGCCTGAGGCATGTTTTGGAGCCAAATACTGGCTCTCTGCACGTATTCGCTGTTTGAAATTACGACTTATTTATACCCAACATATTCCAAGTACTGAAAGCGGCGTTTGTCACATTTGCCCAATCCCCGCAGCAATTTTTAAAATATCCCAAACATCCAAATTTCGAGGCCTGAGCCATATTTTGGAGCCAAATTCTGGCTCTCTGCACGTATTCGCAGTTTGAAATTACGAATTTTTTATACCCAACATATGCCAAGTACTGAAAGCGGCGTTTGGTCATATTTGTCCCAAACTCCCCTGCAGTTTTCAAAATCCCAAACTTCCCAATTTCGAGGCCTGAGTCATATTTTGGAGCCAAATTCTGGCTCTCTACACGTATTTGCAGTTTGAAATTACGACTTTTTATACCCAACATATGTTAAGACCTGAAATCAGCAGTGTGTGACATTTTGCACAAACTCCCTGCAGTTTTCAAAATAACCCAAATATCCCAATTTCGAGGCCTGAGCCATATTTTGGAGCCAAATTCATGCTCTCTGCACGTATTCGCAGTTTGAAATTACGACTTTTCATACCCAACATATGCCAAGTACTGAATGCGGTGTTTGGTCACATTTGTCCCAATCCCCCTGCAGTTTTCAAAATATCCCAAACATCCCAATTTCGAGGCCTGAGCCATATTTAGGAGCCAAATTCTGGCTCTATGCACGAATTATCAGTTTGAAATTACGAATTTTTATTCCCAACATATGCCAAGTCCTGAAAGCGGCAGTGAGTGATATTTTGCACAAACTATACTGCAGCTTTCGAAATATCCCAATTTCGAGGCCTGAGCCATATTTTCGAGCCAAATTCTGGCTCTCTGCACGTATTCGTTGTTTGAAATTACGACTTTTTATATCCAACATATGCCAAGTACAGAAAGCGGCGTTTGGTCACATTTGTCCCAATCCCCCCAGCAATTTTCAAAATATCCCAAACATCCCAATTTCGAGGCCTGAGCCATATTTTGGAGCCAAATTCAGGCTCTCTGCACGTATTCGCAGTTTGAAATTACGAATTTTTATACCCAACATATGCCAAGTACTGAAAGCGGCGTTTGGTCACATTTGCCCCAAACTCCCCTGCAGTTTTTAAAATATCCCAAACATCCCAATTTCGAGGCCTGAGCCATATTTTGGAGCCAATTTCTGGCTCTCTGCACGTATTCGCAGTTTGAAATTGCGACTTATTATACCCACCATATGCCAAGTACTGAAAGTGCGTTTGGTCATATTTGCCCCAAACTCCCCTGCAGTTTTCAAAATATCAGAAACATCCCAATTTCGAGGCCTGAGCCATACTTTGGAGCCAAATTCTGGCTCCCTGCACGTATTCGCAGTTTGAAATTGTGACTTTTTTATACCCAGCATATGCCAAGTACTGAAAGCGGCGTTTGGTCACATTTGTCCCAAACCTCCCTGCAAGATTTCAAAATATCCCAAATATCCCAATTTCGAGGCCTGAGCCATATTTTGGAGCCAAATGCTGGCTCTATGCACCTATTCGCAGATTGATATAATGACTTTTTGTACCCAATATGCCAAGACCTGAAAGCGGCAGTGAGTGACATTTAACACAAACTCCCCTGCAGTTTTCGAAATATACCAAATATCCCAATTTCGAGGCCTGAGCCATATTTTGGAGCCAAATTCATGCTCTCTGCACGTATTCGCAGTTTGAAATTACGACTTTTTAAACCCAACATATGCCAAGTACTGAAAGCGGCGTTTGGTCATATGTGTCCCAAACTCCCCTGCAGTTTTCAAAATATCCCAAACATCCCAATTTCGAGGCCTGAGCCATGTTTTGGAGCCAAATTCTGGCTCTCTGCACGTATTCGCTGTTTGAAATTATGACTTATTTATACCCAACATATTCCAAGTACTGAAAGCGGCGTTTGGTCACATTTGTCCCAATCCCTGCAGCAATTTTCAAAATATCCCAAACATCCCAATTTTGAGGTGTGAGCCATATTTTGGATCGAAATTCTGCCTCTCTGCACGTATTCGCAGTTTGAAATTAAGAATTTTTATACCCAACATAAGCCAAGTACTGAAAGTGGCGTTTGGTCATATTTGCCCAAAACTCCTTTGCAGTTTTCAAAATATCCCAAACTTCCCAATTTCGAGACCTGACTCATATTTTGGACAAATTCTGGCTCTCTGCACGTATTCGCAGTTTGAAATTACGACTTTTTATACCCAACATATGTTAAGACCTGAAAGCGGCAGTGTGTGACATTTTGCACAAACTCCCCTGCAGTTTTCAAAATTTCCCAAACTTCCCTATTTCCAGGCCTGAGTCATATTTTGGAGCCAAATTCAGGCTCTCTGCACGTATTCGCAGTTTAAATTACGACTTTTTATACCCAACATATGCCAAGTACTGAAAGCGGCGTTTGGTCATATTTGTCCCAAACTCCCCTGCAGTTTTCAAAATATCCCAAACTTCCCAATTTCGAGGCTTGAGTCATATTTTGGAGCCAAATTCTGGCTCTCTACACGTATTCGCAGTTTGAAATTACGACTTTTTATACCCAACATATGTTAAGACCTGAAAGCAGCAGTGAGTGACATTTAACACAAACTCCCCTGCAGTTTTCGAAATATACCAAATATCCCAATTTCGAGGCCTGAGCCATATTTTGGAGCCAAATTCATGCTCTCTGCACGTATTCGCAGTTTGAAATTACGACTTTTTAAACCCAACATATGCCAAGTACTGAAAGCGGCGTTTGGTCATATGTGTCCCAAACTCCCTTGCAGTTTTCAAAATATCCCAAACATCCCAATTTCGAGGCCTGAGCCATGTTTTGGAGCCAAATTCTGGCTCTCTGCACGTATTCGCTGTTTGAAATTATGACTTATTTATACCCAACATATTCCAAGTACTGAAAGCGGCGTTTGGTCACATTTGTCCCAATCCCTGCAGCAATTTTCAAAATATCCCAAACATCCCAATTTTGAGGTGTGAGCCATATTTTGGATCCAAATTCTGCCTCTCTGCACGTATTCGCAGTTTGAAATTAAGAATTTTTATACCCAACATAAGCCAAGTACTGAAAGTGGCGTTTGGTCATATTTGCCCAAAACTCCTTTGCAGTTTTCAAAATATCCCAAACTTCCCAATTTCGAGACCTGACTCATATTTTGGACAAATTCTGGCTCTCTGCACGTATTCGCAGTTTGAAATTACGACTTTTTATACCCAACATATGTTAAGACCTGAAAGCGGCAGTGTGTGACATTTTGCACAAACTCCCCTGCAGTTTTCAAAATTTCCCAAACTTCCCTATTTCCAAGCCTGAGTCATATTTTGGAGCCAAATTCAGGCTCTCTGCACGTATTCGCAGTTTAAATTACGACTTTTTATACCCAACATATGCCAAGTACTGAAAGCGGCGTTTGGTCATATTTGTCCCAAACTCCCCTGCAAGTTTTCAAAATATCCCAAACTCCCAATTTCGAGGCTGAGCATATTTTGGAGCCAAATTCTGGCTCTCTACACGTATTCGCAGTTTGAAATTACGACTTTTTATACCCAACATATGTTAAGACCTGAAAGCGGCTGTGTGACATTTTGCACAAACTCCCCTGCAGTTTTCAAAATATCAAAATCCCAATTTCGAGGCCTGAGCCATATTTTGGAGCCAAATTCATGCTCTCTGCACGTATTCGCAGTTTGAAATTACGACTTTTCATACCCAACATATGCCAAGTACTGAAAGCGGCGTTTGGTCACATTTGTCCCAACCCCCTGCAGTTTTCAAATATCCCAAACATCCCAATTTCGAGGCCTGAGCCATATTTTGGAACCAAGTTCTGGCTCTATGCACGTATTCAGTTTGAAATTACTACTTTTTATTCCCAACATATGCCAAGTCTGAAAGCGGCAGTGAGTGATATTTCACAAACTATCCTGCAGCTTTCGAAATATCCCAAAATCTCAATTTCGAGGCCTGAGCCATATTTTGAGCCAAATTCTGGCTCTCTGCACGTATTCGCTGTTTGAAATTACGACTTTTTATACCCAACATATGCCAAGTACTGAAGCGGCGTTTGGTCACATTTGTCCAATCCCCGCAGTTTTTCAAATATCCCAAACATCCAATTTCGAGGCCTGAGCCATATTTTGGAGCCAAATTCTGCTCTCTGCACGTATTCGCAGTTTGAAATTACGACTTTTTACCCAACATATGCCAAGTACTGAAAGCGGCATTTGGTCACATTTGCCCAAATCCCCTGCAGTTTTCAAATATCCCAAACATCCCAATTTCGAGGCCTGAGCCATATTTTGGAGCCAAATTCTGGCTCTCTGCACGTATTCGCAGTTTGAAATTACGACTTTTTAAACCCAACATATGCCAAGTACTGAAAGCGGCGTTTGGTCATATTGTCCCAAATCCCTGCAGTTTTCAAAATATCCCAAACATCCCAATTTCGAGGCCTGAGCCATATTTTGGAGCCAAATTCTGACTCTCTGCACGTATTCGCAGTTTGAAATTACGACTTTTTATACCCAACATATGCCAAGTACTGTAAGCGGCGTTTGGTCATTTGTCCCAATCCCCGCAGTTTTCAAAATATCCCAAACATCCAATTTCGAGGTGTGAGCCATATTTGGAGCCAAATTCTGCTCTCTGCACGTATTCGCAGTTTGAAATTACGAATTTTTATACCCAACATATGCCAAGTACTGAAAGCAGCGTTTGGTCATATTTGCCCAAATCCCCTGCAGTTTTCAAATATCCCAAATTTCCCTATTTCGAGACCTGAGTCATATTTTGGAGCCAAATTCTGGCTCTCTGCACGTATTCGCAGTTTGAAATTACGACTTTTTATACCCAACATATGTTAAGACTTGAAAGCGGCAGTGCGTGACATTTTGCACAAACTCCCATGCAGTTTTCAAAATATCCCAAATATCCCAATTTCGAGGCCTGAGCCATATTTTGGAGCCAAATTCAGGCTCTCTGCACGTATTCGCAGTTTGAAATTACGACTTTTCATACCCACATATGCCAAGTACTGAATGCAGCGTTTGGTCGCATTTGTCCCAAACCCCCTGCAGTTTTCAAAATATCCCAAACATCCCAATTTCGAGGCCTGAGCCATATTCTGGAGCCAAATTCTGGCTCTATGCACGTATTCGCAGTTTGAAATTACGAATTTTTATTCCCAACATATGCTAAGTCCTGAAAGCGGCAGTGAGTGATATTTGCACAAACTCCCCTGCAGCTTTCGAAATATCCAAAATATCCCAATTTCGAGGCCTGAGCCATATTTTCGCGCCAAATTCTGGCTCTCTGCACGTATTCGTTGTTTGAAATTACGACTTTTTTATACCCAACATATGCCAAGTACTAAAAGCGGCGTTTGGTCACATTTGTCCCAATCCCCCAGCAATTTTCAAAATATCCCAAACATCCCAATTTCGAGGCCTGAGCCATATTTTGGAGCAAAATTCTGGCTCTCTGCACGTATTCGCAGTTTGAAATTACGAATTTTTATACCCAACATATGCCATGTACTGAAAGCGGCGTTTGGTCATATTTGTCCCAAACTCCCCTGCAGTTTTCAAAATATCCCAAACTTCCCAATTTCGAGGCCTGAGTCATATTTTGGAGCCAAATTCTGGCTCTCTACACGTATTTGCAGTTTGAAATTACGACTTTTTATACCCAACATATGTTAAGACCTGAAAGCAGCAATGTGTGACATTTTGCACAAACTCCCCTGCAGTTTTCAAAATAACCCAAATATCCCAATTTCGAGGCCTGAGCCATATTTTGGAGCCAAATTCATGCTCTCTGCAAGTATTCGCAGTTTGAAATTACGACTTTTCATACCCAACATATGCCAAGTACTGAATGCGGTGTTTGGTCACATTTGTCCCAAACCCCCTGCAGTTTTCAAAATATCCCAAACAACCCAATTTCGAGGCCTGAGCCATATTTAGGAGCCAAATTCTGGCTGTATGCACGAATTATCAGTTTGAAATTACGACTTTTTATTCCCAACATATGCCAAGTCCTGAAAGCGGCAGTGAGTGATATTTTGCACAAACTATACTGCAGCTTTCGAAATATCCCAATTTCGAGGCCTGAGCCATATTTTCGAGCCAAATTCTGGCTCTCTGCACGTATTCGTTGTTTGAAATTACGACTTTTTATATCCAACATATGCCAAGTACAGAAAGCGGCGTTTGGTCACATTTGTCCCAATCCCCCCAGCAATTTTCAAAATATCCCAAACATCCCAATTTCGAGGCCTGAGCCATATTTTGGAGCCAAATTCAGGCTCTCTGCACGTATTCGCAGTTTGAAATTACGAATTTTTATACCCAACATATGCCAAGTACTGAAAGCGGCGTTTGGTCATATTTGCCCCAAACTCCCCTGCAGTTTTTAAAATATCCCAAACATCCCAATTTCGAGGCCTGAGCCATATTTTGGAGCCAATTTCTGGCTCTCTGCACGTATTCGCAGTTTGAAATTGCGACTTATTATACCCAACATATGCCAAGTACTGAAAGCAGCAATGAGTCACATTTTGCACAAACTCCCCTGCAGTTTTCAAAATATCGCTAAAATCCCAATTTCAAGACCTGAGCCATATTTTGGAGCCAAATTCAGGCTCCCTGCAGTATTCGCAGTTTGAAATTGTGACTTTTTTATACCCAGCATATGCCAAGTACTGAAAGCGGCGTTGGGTCATATTTGTCCCAAACTCCCCTGCAGTTTTAAAAATATCCCAAACATCCCAATTTCGAGGCCTGAGTCATATTTTGGAGCCAAACTTTTGCTCTCTGCACATATTTGCAGTTTGAAATGGCGACTTTTTTATACCAACATATGCCAAGTACTGAATGAGGTGTTTGGTTACATTTGTCCCAAACTTCCGTGCAGTTTTCAAAATATCCCAAACATCCCAATTTCATGGCATGAGCCATATTTTGGAGCCAAATTCTGGCTTTATGCAAGTATTCGCAGTTTGATATTACGAATATTTATACCCAACATATGCCAAGTCCTGAAAGCGGCAGTGAGTCACATTTTGCACAAACTCCCCTGCAGATTTCAAAATATTCCAAACATCCCAATTTCGAGGCCTGACCCATATTTTGGAGCCAAATTCTGGCTCTCTGCACGTATTCGCAGTTTGAAATTACGACTTTTTATACCCAACATATGCCAAGTACTGAAAGCGGCGTTTGGTCACATTTGTCCCAAACCTCCCTGCAAGATTTCAAAATATCCAAAATATCCCAATTTCGAGGCCTGAGCCGTATTTTGGAGCCAAATTCTGGCTCTCTGCACGTATTCGCAGTTTGAAATTACGACTTTTTAAACCCAACATATGCCAAGTACTGAAAGCGGCGTTTGGTCATATGTGTCCCAAACTTCCCTGCAGTTTTCAAAATATCCCAAACATCCTAATTTCGAGGCCTGAGGCATGTTTTGGAGCCAAATACTGGCACTCTGCACGTATTCGCAGTTTGAAATTGCGACTTATTATACCCACCATATGCCAAGTACTGAAAGTGGCGTTTGGTCATATTTGCCCCAAACTCCCCTGCAGTTTTCAAAATATCAGAAACATCCCAATTTCGAGGCCTGAGCCATACTTTGGAGCCAAATTCTGGCTCCCTGCACGTATTCGCAGTTTGAAATTGTGACTTTTTTATACCCAGCATATGCCAAGTACTGAAAGCGGCGTTTGGTCACATTTGTCCCAAACCTCCCTGCAAGATTTCAAAATATCCCAAATATCCCAATTTCGAGGCCTGAGCCATATTTTGGAGCCAAATGCTGGCTCTATGCACCTATTCGCAGATTGATATAATGACTTTCTGTACCCAACATATGCCAAGACCTGAAAGCGGCATTGAGTGACATTTAACACAAACTCCCCTGCAGTTTTCGAAATATACCAAATATCCCAATTTCGAGGCCTGAGCCATATTTTGGAGCCAAATTCATGCTCTCTGCACGTATTCGCAGTTTGAAATTACGACTTTTTAAACCCAACATATGCCAAGTACTGAAAGCGGCGTTTGGTCATATGTGTCCCAAACTCCCCTGCAGTTTTCAAAATATCCCAAACATCCCAATTTCGAGGCCTGAGCCATGTTTTGGAGCCAAATTCTGGCTCTCTGCACGTATTCGCTGTTTGAAATTATGACTTATTTATACCCAACATATTCCAAGTACTGAAAGCGGCGTTTGGTCACATTTGTCCCAATCCCTGCAGCAATTTTCAAAATATCCCAAACATCCCAATTTTGAGGTGTGAGCCATATTTTGGATCCAAATTCTGCCTCTCTGCACGTATTCGCAGTTTGAAAATAAGAATTTTTATACCCAACATAAGCCAAGTACTGAAAGTGGCGTTTGGTCATATTTGCCCAAAACTCCTTTGCAGTTTTCAAAATATCCCAAACTTCCCAATTTCGAGACCTGACTCATATTTTGGACAAATTCTGGCTCTCTGCACGTATTCGCAGTTTGAAATTACGACTTTTTATACCCAACATATGTTAAGACCTGAAAGCGGCAGTGTGTGACATTTTGCACAAACTCCCCTGCAGTTTTCAAAATTTCCCAAACTTCCCTATTTCCAGGCCTGAGTCATATTTTGGAGCCAAATTCAGGCTCTCTGCACGTATTCGCAGTTTAAATTACGACTTTTTATACCCAACATATGCCAAGTACTGAAAGCGGCGTTTGGTCATATTTGTCCCAAACTCCCCTGCAGTTTTCAAAATATTCCAAACTTCCCAATTTCGTGGCTTGAGTCATATTTTGGAGCCAAATTCTGGCTCTCTACACGTATTCGCAGTTTGAAATTACGACTTTTTATACCCAACATATGTTAAGACCTGAAAGCAGCAGTGAGTGACATTTAACACAAACTCCCCTGCAGTTTTCGAAATATACCAAATATCCCAATTTCGAGGCCTGAGCCATATTTTAGAGCCAAATTCAGGCTCTCTGCACGTATTCGCAGTTTGAAATTACGACTTTTTAAACCCAACATATGCCAAGTACTGAAAGCGGCGTTTGGTCATATGTGTCCCCAAACTCCCCTGCAGTTTTCAAAATATCCCAAACATCCCAATTTCGAGGCCTGAGCCATGTTTTGGGAGCCAAATTCTGGCTCTCTGCACGTATTCGCTGTTTCTGAAATTATGACTTATTTATACCCAACATATTCCAAGTACTGAAAGCGGCGTTTGGTCACATTGTCCCAATCCCTGCAGCAATTTTCAAAATATCCCAAACATCCCAATTTTGAGGTGTGAGCCATATTTTGGATCCAAATTCTGCCTCTCTGCACGTATTCGCAGTTTTGAAAATTAAGAATTTTATACCCAACATAAGCCAAGTACTGAAAGTGGCGTTTGGTCATATTTGCCCAAAACTCCTTTGCAGTTTTCAAAATATCCCAAACTTCCCAATTTCGAGACCTGACTCATATTTTGGACAAATTCTGGCTCTCTGCACGTATTCGCAGTTTGAAATTACGACTTTTTATACCCAACATATGTTAAGACCTGAAAGCGGCAGTGTGTGTGACATTTTGCACAAATTCCCCTGCAGTTTTCAAAATTTCCCAAACTTCCCTATTTCCAGGCCTGAGTCCATATTTTGGAGCCAAATTCAGGCTCTCTGCACGTATTCGCAGTTTAAATTTACGACTTTTTATACCCAACATATGCCAAGTACTGAAAGCGGCGTTTGGTCATATTTGTCCCAAACTCCCCTGCAGTTTTCAAAATATCCCAAACTTCCCAATTTCGAGGCTTGAGTCATATTTTGGAGCCAAATTCTGGCTCTCTACACGTATTCGCAGTTTGAAATTACGACTTTTTATACCCAACATATGTTAAGACCTGAAAGCAGCAGTGAGTGACATTTAACACAAACTCCCCTGCAGTTTTCGAAATATACCAAATATCCCAATTTCGAGGCCTGAGCCATATTTTGGAGCCAAATTCATGCTCTCTGCACGTATTCGCAGTTTGAAATTACGACTTTTTAAACCCAACATATGCAAGTACTGAAAGCGGCGTTTGGTCATATGTGTCCCAAACTCCCCTGCAGTTTTCAAAATATCCCAAACATCCCAATTTCGAGGCCTGAGCCATGTTTTGGAGCCAAATTCTGGCTCTCTGCACGTATTCGCTGTTTGAAATTATGACTTATTTATACCCAACATATTCCAAGTAACTGAAAGCGGCGTTTGGTCACATTTGTCCCAATCCCTGCAGCAATTTTCAAAATATCCCAAACATCCAATTTTGAGGTGTGAGCCATATTTTGGATCCAAATTCTGCCTCTCTGCACGTATTCGCAGTTTGAAATTAAGAATTTTTATACCCAACATAAGCCCAAGTACTGAAAGTGGCGTTTGGTCATATTTGCCCAAAACTCCTTTTCAGTTTTCAAAATATCCCAAACTTCCCAATTTCGAGACCTGACTCATATTTTGGACAAATTCTGGCTCTCTGCACGTATTCGCAGTTTGAAATTACGACTTTTTATACCCAACATATGTTAAGACCTGAAAGCGGCAGTGTGTGACATTTTGCACAAACTCCCCTGCAGTTTTCAAAATTTCCCAAACTTCCCTATTTCCAGGCCTGAGTCATATTTTGGAGCCAAATTCAGGCTCTCTGCACGTATTCGCAGTTAAATAACGACTTTTTATACCAACATATGCCAAGTACTGAAAGCGGCGTTTGGTCATATTTGTCCCAAACTCCCCTGCAGTTTTCAAAATATCCCAAACTTCCCAATTTCGAGGCTTGAGTCATATTTTGGAGCCAAATTCTGGCTCTCTACACGTATTCGCAGTTTGAAATTACGACTATTTTATACCCAACATATGTTAAGACCTGAAAGCGGCTGTGTGTGACATTTTGCACAAACTCCCCTGCAGTTTTCAAAATAACCCAAATATCCCAATTTCGAGGCCTGAGCCATATTTTGGAGCCAAATTCATGCTCTCTGCACGTATTCGCAGTTTGAAATTACGAATTTTCATACCCAACATATGCCAAGTACTGAATGCGGCGTTTGGTCACATTTGTCCCAAACCCTCCTGCAGTTTTCAAAATATCCCAAACATCCCAATTTTCGAGGCCTGAGCCATATTTTGGAACCAAGTTCTGGCTCTATGCACGTATTATCAGTTTGAAATTACTACTTTTTATTCCCAACATATGCCAAGTCCTGAAAGCGGCAGTGGAGTGATATTTTGCACAAACTATCCTGCAGCTTTCGAAATATCCCAAATATCTCAATTTCGAGGCCTGAGCCATATTTTCGAGCCAAATTCCTGGCTCTCTGCACGTATTCGTTGTTTGAAATTACGACTTTTTTTATATCCAACATATGCCAAGTACTGAAAGCGGCGTTTGGTCACATTTGTCCCAAACCTCCCTGCAAGATTTCAAAATATCCCAAACATCCCAATTTCGAGGCCTGAGCCATATTTTGGAGCCAAATGCTGGCTCTATGCACGTATTCGCAGATTGATATTATGACTTTTTATACCCAACCTATGCCAAGACCTGAAAGCGGCAGTGAGTGACATTTAACACAAACTCCCCTGCAGTTTTCGAAATATTCAAAATATCCCAATTTCGAGGCCTGAGCCATATTTTGGAGCCAAATTCTCGCTCTCTGCACGTATTCGCAGTTTGAAATTACGACTTTTTTACCCAACATATGCCAAGTACTGAAAGCGGCATTTGGTCACATTTGTCCCAATCCCCCCTTGCAATTTTCTAAATATCCCAAACATCCCAATTTCGAGGCATGAGCCATATTTTGGAGCCAAATTCTGGCTCTCTGCACGTATTCGCAGTTTGAAATTACGGACTTTTTAAACCCAACATATGCCAGGTACTGAAAGCGGCGTTTGGTCATATGTGTCCCAAATTCCCCTGTAGTTTTCAAAATATCCCAAACATCCCAATTTCGAGGCCTGAGCCATGTTTTGGAGCCAAATTCTGGCTCTCTGCACGTATTCGCTGTTTGAAATTATGACTTATTTATACCCAACATATTCCAAGTACTGAAAGCGGCGTTTGGTCACATTTGTCCCAATCCCTGCAGCAATTTTCAAAATATCCCAAACATCCCAATTTTGAGGTGTGAGCCATATTTTGGATCCAAATTCTGCCTCTCTGCACGTATTCGCAGTTTGAAATTAAGAATTTTTATACCCAACATAAGCCAAGTACAGAAAGTGGCGTTTGGTCATATTTGCCCAAAACTCCTTTGCAGTTTTCAAAATATCCCAAACTTCCTAATTTCGAGACCTGAGTCATATTTTGGAGCCAAATTCTGGCTCTCTGCACGTATTCGCAGTTTGAAATTACGACTTTTTATACCCAACATATGTTAAGACCTGAAAGCGGCAGTGCGTGACATTTTGCACAAACTCCCTTGCAGTTTTCAAAATATCCCAAATATCCCAATTTCGAGGCCTGAGCCATATTTTTGGAGCCAAATTCAGGCTCTCTGCACGTATTCGCAGTTTGAAATTACGACTTTTCATACCCCACATATGCCAAGTACTGAATGCAGCGTTTGGTCGCATTTGTCCCAAACCCCCCTGCAGTTTTCAAAATATCCCAAACATCCCAATTTCGAGGCCTGAGCTATATTCTGGAGCCAAATTCTGGCTCTATGCACGTATTCGCAGTTTGAAATTACGAATTTTTATCCCAACATATGCTAAGTCCTGAAAGCGGCAGTGAGTGATATTTTGCACAAACTCCCCTGCAGCTTTCGAAATATCCAAAATATCCCAATTTCGAGGCCTGAGCCATATTTTCGCGCCAAATTCTGGCTCTCTGCACGTATTCGTTGTTTGAAATTACGACTTTTTTATACCCAACATATGCCAAGTACTAAAAGCGGCGTTTGGTCACATTTGTCCCAATCCCCCCAGCAATTTTCAAATATCCCAAACATCCCAATTTCGAGGCCTGAGCCATATTTTGGAGCAAAATTCTGGCTCTCTGCACGTATTCGCAGTTTGAAATTACGACTTTTTAAACCCAACATATGCCAAGTACTGAAAGCGGCGTTTGGTCATATGTTTCCCAAACTCCCCTGCAGTTTTCAAAATATCCCAAACATCCCAATTTCGAGGCCTGAGCCATGTTTTGGAGCCAAATTCTGGCTCTCTGCACGTATTCGCTGTTAGAAATTATGACTTATTTATACCAACATATTCCAAGTACTGAAAGCGGCGTTTGGTCACATTTGTCCCAATCCTGCAGCAATTTTCAAAATATCCCAAACATCCCAATTTGAGGTGTGAGCCATATTTTGGATCCAAATTCTGCCTCTCTGCACGTATTCGCAGTTGAAATTAAGAATTTTTATACCCAACATAAGCCAAGTACTGAAAGTGGCGTTTGGTCATATTTGCCCAAACTCCTTTGCAGTTTTCAAAATATCCCAAACTTCCCAATTCGAGACCTGACTCATATTTTGGACAAATTCTGCTCTCTGCACGTATTCGCAGTTTGGAAATTACGACTTTTTATACCCAACATATGTTAAGACCTGAAAGCGGCAGTGTGTGACATTTTGCACAAACTCCCCTACAGTTTTCAAAATTTCCCAAACTTCCCTATTTCCAGGCCTGAGTCATATTTTGGAGCCAAATTCAGGCTCTCTGCACGTATTCGCAGTTTAAATTACGACTTTTTATACCCAACATATGCCAAGTACTGAAAGCGGCGTTTGGTCATATTTGTCCCAAACTCCCCTGCAGTTTTCAAAATATCCCAAACTTCCCAATTTCGAGGCTTGAGTCATATTTTGTTGCCAAATTCTGGCTCTCTACACGTATTCGCAGTTTGAAATTACGACTTTTTATACCCAACATATGTTAAGACCTGAAAGCAGCAGTGAGTGACATTTAACACAAACTCCCCTGCAGTTTTCGAAATATACCAAATATCCCAATTTCGTGGCCTGAGCCATATTTTGGAGCCAAATTCATGCTCTCTGCACGTATTCGCAGTTTGAAATTACGACTTTTTAAACCCAACATATGCCAAGTACTGAAAGCGGCGTTTGGTCATATGTGTCCCAAACTCCCCTGCAGTTTTCAAAATATCCCAAACATCCCAATTTCGAGGCCTGAGCCATGTTTTGGAGCCAAATTCTGGCTCTCTGCACGTATTCGCTGTTTGAAATTATGACTTATTTATACCCAACATATTCCAAGTACTGAAAGCGGCGTTTGGTCACATTTGTCCCAATCCCTGCAGCAATTTTCAAAATATCCCAAACATCCCAATTTTGAGGTGTGAGCCATATTTTGGATCCAAATTCTGCCTCTCTGCACGTATTCGCAGTTTGAAATTAAGAATTTTTATACCCAACATAAGCCAAGTACTGAAAGTGGCGTTTGGTCATATTTGCCCAAAACTCCTTTGCAGTTTTCAAAATATCCCAAACTTCCCAATTTCGAGACCTGACTCATATTTTGGACAAATTCTGGCTCTCTGCACGTATTCGCAGTTTGAAATTACGACTTTTTATACCCAACATATGTTAAGACCTGAAAGCGGCAGTGTGTGACATTTTGCACAAACTCCCCTGCAGTTTTCAAAATTTCCCAAACTTCCCTATTTCCAAGCCTGAGTCATATTTTGGAGCCAAATTCAGGCTCTCTGCACGTATTCGCAGTTTAAATTACGACATTTTATACCCAACATATGCCAAGTACTGAAGCGGCGTTTGGTCATATTTGTCCCAAACTCCCCTGCAGTTTTCAAAATATCCCAAACTTCCCAAATTCGAGGCTTGAGTCATATTTTGGAGCCAAATTCTGGCTCTCTACACGTATTCGCAGTTTGAAATTACGACTTTTTATACCCAACATATGTTAAGACCTGAAAGCGGCTGTGTGTGACATTTTGCACAAACTCCCCTGCAGTTTTCAAAATAACCCAAATATCCCAATTTCGAGGCCTGAGCCATATTTTGGAGCCAAATTCATGCTCTCTGTATGTATTCGCAGTTTGAAATTACGACTTTTCATACCCAACATATGCCAAGTACTGAATGCGGCGTCTGGTCACATTTGTCCCAAACCCTCCTGCAGTTTTCAAAATATCCCAAACATCCCAATTTCGAGGCCTGAGCCATATTTTGGAAGCAAGTTCTGGCTCTATGCACGTATTATCAGTTTGAAATTACTACTTTTTATTCCCAACATATGCCAAGTCCTGAAAGCGGCAGTGAGTGATATTTTGCACAAACTATCCTGCAGCTTTCGAAATATCCCAAATATCTCAATTTCGAGGCCTGAGCCATATTTTCGAGCCAAATTCTGGCTCTCTGCACGTATTCGTTGTTTGAAATTACGACTTTTTTTATATCCAACATATGCCAAGTACTGAAAGCGGCGTTTGGTCACATTTGTCCCAAACCTCCCTGCAAGATTTCAAAATATCCCAAACATCCCAATTTCGAGGCCTGAGCCATATTTTGGAGCCAAATGCTGGCTCTATGCACGTATTCGCAGATTGATATTATGACTTTTTATACCCAACCTATGCCAAGACCTGAAAGCGGCAGTGAGTGACATTTAACACAAACTCCCCTGCAGTTTTCGAAATATTCAAAATATCCCAATTTCGAGGCCTGAGCCATATTTTGGAGCCAAATTCTCGCTCTCTGCACGTATTCGCAGTTTGAAATTACGACTTTTTTACCCAACATATGCCAAGTACTGAAAGCGGCATTTGGTCACATTTGTCCCAATCCCTCCTTGCAATTTTCTAAATATCCCAAACATCCCAATTTCGAGGCATGAGCCATATTTTGGAGCCAAATTCTGGCTCTCTGCACGTATTCGCAGTTTGAAATTACGACTTTTTAAACCCAACATATGCCAGGTACTGAAAGCGGCGTTTGGTCATATGTGTCCCAAATTCCCCTGTAGTTTTCAAAATATCCCAAACATCCCAATTTCGAGGCCTGAGCCATGTTTTGGAGCCAAATTCTGACTCTCTGCAAGTATTCGCTGTTTGAAATTACGACTTATTTATACCCAACATATTCCAAGTACTGTAAGCGGCGTTTGGTCACATTTGTCCCAATCCCCGCAGCAATTTTCAAAATATCCCAAACATCCAATTTCGAGGTGTGAGCCATATTTTGGAGCCAAATTCTGCCTCTCTGCACGTATTCGCAGTTTGAAATTACGAATTTTTATACCCAACATATGCCAAGTACTGAAAGCAGCGTTTGGTCATATTTGCCCGAAACTCCCCTGCAGTTTTCAAAATATCCCAAATTTCCCAATTTCGAGACCTGAGTCATATTTTGGAGCCAAATTCTGGCTCTCTGCACGTATTCGCAGTTTGAAATTACGACTTTTTATACCCAACATATGTTAAGACCTGAAAGCGGCAGTGCGTGACATTTTGCACAAACTCCCTTGCAGTTTTCAAAATATCCCAAATATCCCAATTTCGAGGCCTGAGCCATATTTTTGAGCCAAATTCAGGCTCTCTGCACGTATTCGCAGTTTGAAATTACGACTTTTCATACCCCACATATGCCAAGTACTGAATGCAGCGTTTGGTCGCATTTGTCCCAAACCCCCCTGCAGTTTTCAAAATATCCCAAACATCCCAATTTCGAGGCCTGAGCCATATTTTGGAGCAAAATTCTGGCTCTCTGCACGTATTCGCAGTTTGAAATTACGAATTTTTATACCCAACATATGCCATGTACTGAAAGCGGCGTTTGGTCATATTTGTCCCAAACTCCCCTGCAGTTTTCAAAATATCCCAAACTTCCCAATTTCGAGGCCTGAGTCATATTTTGGAGCCAAATTCTGGCTCTCTACACGTATTTGCAGTTTGAAATTACGACTTTTTATACCCAACATATGTTAAGACCTGAAAGCAGCAGTGTGTGACATTTTGCACAAACTCCCCTGCAGTTTTCAAAATAACCCAAATATCCCAATTTCGAGGCCTGAGCCATATTTTGGAGCCAAATTCATGCTCTCTGCACGTATTCGCAGTTTGAAATTACGACTTTTCATACCCAACATATGCCAAGTACTGAATGCGGTGTTTGGTCACATTTGTCCCAAACCCCCCTGCAGTTTTCAAAATATCCCAAACAACCCAATTTCGAGGCCTGAGCCATATTTAGGAGCCAAATTCTGGCTCTATGCACGAATTATCAGTTTGAAATTACGACTTTTTATTCCCAACATATGCCAAGTCCTGAAAGCGGCAGTGAGTGATATTTTGCACAAACTATACTGCAGCTTTCGAAATATCCCAATTTCGAGGCCTGAGCCATATTTTCGAGCCAAATTCTGGCTCTCTGCACGTATTCGTTGTTTGAAATTACGACTTTTTATATCCAACATATGCCAAGTACAGAAAGCGGCGTTTGGTCATATTTGCCCCAAACTCCCCTGCAGTTTTTAAAATATCCCAAACATCCCAATTTCGAGGCCTGAGCCATATTTTGGAGCCAATTTCTGGCTCTCTGCACGTATTCGCAGTTTGAAATTGCGACTTATTATACCCAACATATGCCAAGTACTGAAAGCAGCAATGAGTCACATTTTGCACAAACTCCCCTGCAGTTTTCAAAATATCGCTAAAATCCCAATTTCAAGACCTGAGCCATATTTTGGAGCCAAATTCAGGCTCTCTGCACGTATTCGCAGTTTGAAATTACGACTTTTTATACCCTACAAATGCCAAGTACTGAAAGCGGCGTTTGGTCACATTTGTCCCAAACCTCCCTGCAGTTTTCAAAATATCCCAAACATCCCAATTTCGAGGCCTGAGCCATACTTTGGAGCCAAATTCTGGCTCCCTGCAGTATTCGCAGTTTGAAATCGTGACTTTTTTATACCCAGCATATGCCAAGTACTGAAAGCGGCGTTGGGTCATATTTGTCCCAAACTCCCCTGCAGTTTTAAAAATATCCCAAACATCCCAATTTCGAGGCCTGAGTCATATTTTGGAGCCAAACTTTTGCTCTCTGCACATATTTGCAGTTTGAAGTTGCGACTTTTTTATACCAACATATGCCAAGTACTGAATGAAGTGTTTGGTCACATTTGTCCCAAACTTCCGTGCAGTTTTCAAAATATCCCAAACATCCCAATTTCATGGCATGAGCCATATTTTGGAGCCAAATTCTGGCTTTATGCACGTATTCGCAGTTTGATATTACGAATATTTATACCCAACATATGCCAAGTCCTGAAAGCGGCAGTGAGTCACATTTTGCACAAACTCCCCTGCAGATTTCAAAATATTCCAAACATCCCAATTTCGAGGCCTGACCCATATTTTGGAGCCAAATTCTGGCTCTCTGCACGTATTCGCAGTTTGAAATTACGACTTTTTATACCAACATATGCCAAGTACTGAAAGCGGCGTTTGGTCACATTTGTCCCAACCTCCCTGCAAGATTTCAAAATATCCAAAATTTCCCAATTTCGAGGCCTGAGCCATATTTTGGAGCCAAATTCTGGCTCTCTGCACGTATTCGCAGTTTGAAATTACGACTTTTAAAACCAACATATGCCAAGTACTGAAAGCGGCGTTTGGTCATATGTGTCCCAAACTCCCCTGCAGTTTTCAAAATATCCCAAACATCCCAATTTCGAGGCCTGAGGCATGTTTTGGAGCCAAATTCTGGCTCTCTGCACGTATTCGCTGTTTGAAATTACGAATTATTTATACCCAACATATTCCAAGTACTGAAAGCGGCGTTTGGTCACATTTGTCCCAATCCCCGCAGCAATTTTTAAAATATCCCAAACATCCCAAATTCGAGGTGTGAGCCATATTTGGAGCCAAATTCTGCCTCTCAGCACGTATTCGCAGTTTGAAAATTACAAATTTTTATACCCAACATATGCCAAGTACTGAAAGCGGCGTTTGGTCATATTTGCCCAAACTCCCCTGCAGTTTTCAAAATATCCCAACTTCCCAATTTCGAGGCCTGAGCCATATTTTGGAGAAAATTCTGGCTCTCTACACGTATTCGCAGTTTGAAATTACGACTTTTTATACCCAAACATATGTTAAGACCTGAAAGCGGCAGTGTGTGACATTTTGCACAAACTCCCCTGTAGTTTGTAAAATATCCCAATATCCCAATTTTGAGGCCTGAGCCATTTTTGGAGCCAAATTCAGGCTCTCTGCACGTATTCGCAGTTTGAAATTACGACTTTTCATACCCCACATATGCCAAGTACTGAATGCGGTGTTTGGTCACATTTGTCCCAAACCCCCTGCAGTTTTCAAAATATCCCAAACATCCCAATTTCGAGGCCTGAGCCATATTTTAAAGCCAAATTCTGGCTCTATGCACGTATTCGCAGTTTGAAATTACGAATTTTTTATACCCAACATATGCCAAGTACTGAAAGCGGCGTTGGTCATATTTGCCCCAAACTCCCCTGCAGCTTTCAAAATATCCCAAACATCCCAATTTCGAGGCCTGAGCCATATTTTGGAGCCAATTTCTGGCTCCCTGCAAGTATTCGCAGTTTGAAATTGCGACTTATTATACCCAACATATGCCAAGTACTGAAAGCGGCAATGAGTCACATTTTGCACAAACTCCCCTGCAGTTTTCAAATATCGGTAAAATCCCAATTTCGAGGCCTGAGCCATATTTTGGAGCCAAATGCTGGCTCTATGCACGTATTCGCAGATTGATATTATGACTTTTTATACCCAACCTATGCCAAGATCTGAAAGCGGCAGTGAGTGACATTTAACACAAACTCCCCTGCAGTTTTCGAAATATTCAAAATATCCCAATTTCGAGGCCTGAGCCATATTTTGGAGCCAAATTCTCGCTCTCTGCACGTATTCGCAGTTTGAAATTACGACTTTTTTACCCAACATATGCCAAGTACTGAAAGCGGCATTTGGTCACATTTGTCCCAATCCCCCCTTGCAATTTTCTAAATATCCAAACATCCCAATTTCGAGGCATGAGCCATATTTTGGAGCCAAATTCTGGCTCTCTGCACGTATTCGCAGTTTGAAATTACGACTTTTTAAACCCAACATATGCCAGGTACTGAAAGCGGCGTTTGGTCATATGTGTCCCAAATTCCCCTGTAGTTTTTCAAAATATCCCAAACATCCCAATTTCGAGGCCTGAGCCATGTTTTGGAGCCAAATTCTGACTCTCTGCAAGTATTCGCTGTTTGAAATTACGACTTATTTATACCCAACATATTCCAAGTACTGTAAGCGGCGTTTGGTCACATTTGTCCCAATCCCCGCAGCAATTTTCAAAATATCCCAAACATCCAATTTCGAGGTGTGAGCCATATTTTGGAGCCAAATTCTGCCTCTCTGCACGTATTCGCAGTTTGAAACTACGAATTTTTATACCCAACATATGCCAAGTACTGAAAGCAGCGTTTGGTCATATTTGCCCCAAACTCCCTGCAGTTTTCAAAATATCCCAAATTTCCCAATTTCGAGACCTGAGTCATATTTTGGAGCCAAATTCTGGCTCTCTGCACGTATTCGCAGTTTGAAATTACGACTTTTTATACCCAACATATGTTAAGACCTGAAAGCGGCAGTGCGTGACATTTTGCACAAACTCCCTTGCAGTTTTCAAAATATCCCAAATATCCCAATTTCGAGGCCTGAGCCATATTTTGGAGCCAAATCAGGCTCTCTGCACGTATTCGCAGTTTGAAATTACGACTTTTCATACCCCACATATGCCAAGTACTGAATGCAGCGTTTGGTCGCATTTGTCCCAAACCCCCCTGCAGTTTTCAAAATATCCCAAACATCCCAATTTCGAGGCCTGAGCTATATTCTGGAGCCAATTCTGGCTCTATGCACGTATTCGCAGTTTGAAATTACGAATTTTATTCCCAACATATGCTAAGTCCTGAAAGCGGCAGTGAGTGATATTTTGCACAAACTCCCCTGCAGCTTTCGAAATATCCAAAATATCCCAATTTCGAGGCCTGAGCCATATTTTTCGCGCCAATTCTGGCTCTCTGCACGTATTCGTTGTTTGAAATTACGACTTTTTTATACCCAACATATGCCAAGTACTAAAGCGGCGTTTGGTCACATTTGTCCCAATCCCCCCAGCAATTTTCAAAATATCCCAAACATCCCAATTTCGAGGCCTGAGCCATATTTTGGAGCAAAATTCTGGCTCTCTGCACGTATTCGCAGTTTGAAATTACGACTTTTTAAACCCAACATATGCCAAGTACTGAAAGCGGCGTTTGGTCATATGTTTCCCAAACTCCCCTGCAGTTTTCAAAATATCCCAAACATCCCAATTTCGAGGCCTGAGCCATGTTTGGAGCCAAATTCTGGCTCTCTGCACGTATTCGCTGTTAGAAATTATGACTTATTTATACCCAACATATTCCAAGTACTGAAAGCGGCGTTTGGTCACATTTGTCCTAATCCCTGCAGCAATTTTCAAAATATCCCAAACATCCCAATTTTGAGTGTGAGCCATATTTTGGATCCAAATTCTGCCTCTCTGCACGTATTCGCAGTTTGAAATTAAGAATTTTTATACCCAACATAAGCCAAGTACTGAAAGTGGCGTTTGGTCATATTTGCCCAAAACTCCTTTGCAGTTTTCAAAATATCCCAAACTTCCCAATTTCGAGACCTGACTCATATTTTGGACAAATTCTGGCTCTCTGCACGTATTCGCAGTTTGAAATTACGACTTTTTATACCCAACATATGTTAAGACCTGAAAGCGGCAGTGTGTGACATTTTGCACAAACTCCCCTGCAGTTTTCAAAATTTCCCAAACTTCCCTATTTCCAGGCCTGAGTCATATTTTGGAGCCAAATTCAGGCTCTCTGCACGTATTCGCAGTTTAAATTACGACTTTTTATACCCAACATATGCCAAGTACTGAAGCGGCGTTTGGTCATATTTGTCCCAAACTCCCCTGCAGTTTTCAAAATATCCCAACATCCCAATTTCGAGGCTTGAGTCATATTTTTGTTGCCAAATTCTGGCTCTCTACACGTATTCGCAGTTTGGAATTACGACTTTTTATACCCAACATATGTTAAGACCTGAAAGCAGCAGTGAGTGACATTTAACACAAACTCCCCTGCAGTTTTCGAAATATACCAAATATCCCAATTTCGAGGCCTGAGCCATATTTTGGAGCCAAATTCATGCTCTCTGCACGTATTTGCAGTTTGAAATTACGACTTTTTAAACCCAACATATGCCAAGTACTGAAGCGGCGTTTGGTCATATGTGTCCCAAACTCCCCTGCAGTTTTCAAAATATCCCAAACATCCCAATTTCGAGGCCTGAGCCATGTTTTGGAGCCAAAATTCTGGCTCTCTGCACGTATTCGCTGTTTGAAATTATGACTTATTTATACCCAACATATTCCAAGTACTGAAAGCGGCGTTTGGTCACATTTGTCCCAATCCCTGCAGCAATTTCAAAATATCCCAAACATCCCAATTTTGAGGTGTGAGCCATATTTTGGATCCAAATTCTGCCTCTCTGCACGTATTCGCAGTTTGAAATTAAGAATTTTTATACCCAACATAAGCCAAGTACTGAAAGTGGCGTTTGGTCATATTTGCCCAAAACTCCTTTGCAGTTTTCAAAATATCCCAAACTTCCCAATTTCGAGGACCTGACTCATATTTTGGACAAATTCTGGCTCTCTGCACGTATTCGCAGTTTGAAATTACGACTTTTTATACCCAACATATGTTAAGACCTGAAAGCGGCAGTGTGTGACATTTTGCACAAACTCCCCTGCAGTTTTCAAAATTTCCCAAACTTCCCTATTTCCAGGCCTGAGTCATATTTTGGAGCCAAATTCAGGCTCTCTGCACGTATTCGCAGTTTAAATTACGACATTTATACCCAACATATGCCAAGTACTGAAAGCGGCGTTTGGTCATATTTGTCCCAAACTCCCCTGCAGTTTTCAAAATATCCCAAACTTCCCAAATTCGAGGCTTGAGTCATATTTTGGAGCCAAATTCTGGCTCTCTACACGTATTCGCAGTTTGAAATTACGACTTTTTTATACCCAACATATGTTAAGACCTGAAAGCGGCTGTGTGTGACATTTTGCACAAACTCCCTGCAGTTTTCAAAATAACCCAAATATCCCAATTTCGAGGCCTGAGCCATATTTTGGAGCCAAATTCATGCTCTCTGCACGTATTCGCAGTTTGAAATTACGACTTTTCATACCCAACATATGCCAAGTACTGAATGCGGCGTTTGGTCACATTTGTCCCAAACCCTCCTGCAGTTTTCAAAATATCCCAAACATCCCAATTTCGAGGCCTGAGCCATATTTTGGAAGCAAGTTCTGGCTCTATGCACGTATTATCAGATTGAAATTACTACTTTTTATTCCCAACATATGCCAAGTCCTGAAAGCGGCAGTGAGTGATATTTTGCACAAACTATCCTGCAGCTTTCGAAATATCCCAAATATCTCAATTTCGAGGCCTGAGCCATATTTTCGAGCCAAATTCTGGCTCTCTGCACGTATTCGTTGTTTGAAATTACGACTTTTTTTATATCCAACATATGCCAAGTACTGAAAGCGGCGTTTGGTCACATTTGTCCCAAACCTCCCTGCAAGATTTCAAAATATCCCAAACATCCCAATTTCGAGGCCTGAGCCATATTTTGGAGCCAAATGCTGGCTCTATGCACGTATTCGCAGATTGATATTATGACTTTTTATACCCAACCTATGCCAAGACCTGAAAGCGGCAGTGAGTGACATTTAACACAAACTCCCTGCAGTTTTCGAAATATCAAAATATCCCAATTTCGAGGCCTGAGCCATATTTTGGAGCCAAATTCTCGCTCTCTGCACGTATTCGCAGTTTGAAATTACGACTTTTTACCAACATATGCCAAGTACTGAAAGCGGCATTTGGTCACATTTGTCCCAATCCCCCCTTGCAATTTTCTAAATATCCCAAACATCCCAATTTCGAGGCATGAGCCATATTTTGGAGCCAAATTCTGGCTCTCTGCACGTATTCGCAGTTTGAAATTACGACTTTTTAAACCCAACATATGCCAGGTACTGAAAGCGGCGTTTGGTCATATGTGTCCCAAATTCCCCTGTAGTTTTCAAAATATCCCAAACATCCCAATTTCGAGGCCTGAGCCATGTTTGGAGCCAATTCTGACTCTCTGCAAGTATTCGCTGTTTGAAATTACGACTTATTTATACCAACATATTCCAAGTACTGTAAGCGGCGTTTGGTCACATTTGTCCCAATTCCCGCAGCAATTTTCAAAATATCCCAAACATCCAATTTCGAGGTGTGAGCCATATTTTGGAGCCAAATTCTGCCTCTCTGCACGTATTCGCAGTTTGAAATTACGAATTTTTATACCCAACATATGCCAAGTACTGAAAGCAGCGTTTGGTCATATTTGCCCGAAACTCCCCTGCAGTTTCAAAATATCCCAAATTTCCCAATTTCGAGACCTGAGTCATATTTTGGAGCCAAATTCTGGCTCTCTGCACGTATTCGCAGTTTGAAATTACGACTTTTTATACCCAACATATGTTAAGACCTGAAAGCGGCAGTGCGTGACATTTTGCACAAACTCCCTTGCAGTTTTCAAAATATCCCAAATATCCCAATTTCGAGGCCTGAGCCATATTTTGAGCCAAATTCAGGCTCTCTGCACGTATTCGCAGTTTGAAATTACGACTTTCATACCCCACATATGCCAAGTACTGAATGCAGCGTTTGGTCGCATTTGTCCCAAACCCCCCTGCAGTTTTCAAAATATCCCAAACATCCAATTTCGAGGCCTGAGCTATATTCTGGAGCCAAATTCTGGCTCTATGCACGTATTCGCAGTTTGAAATTACGAATTTTTATTCCCAACATATGCTAAGTACTAAAAGCGGCGTTTGGTCACATTTGTCCCAATCCCCCAGCAATTTTCAAAATATCCCAAACATCCCAATTTCGAGGCCTGAGCCATATTTTGGAGCAAAATTCTGGCTCTCTGCACGTATTCGCAGTTTGAAATTACGAATTTTTATACCCAACATATGCCATGTACTGAAAGCGGCGTTTGGTCATATTTGTCCCAAACTCCCCTGCAGTTTTCAAAATATCCCAAACTTCCCAATTTCGAGGCCTGAGTCATATTTTGGAGCCAAATTCTGGCTCTCTACACGTATTTGCAGTTTGAAATTAAGACTTTTTATACCCAACATATGTTAAGACCTGAAAGCAGCAGTGTGTGACATTTTGCACAAACTCCCCTGCAGTTTTCAAAATAACCCAAATATCCCAATTTCGAGGCCTGAGCCATATTTTGGAGCCAAATTCATGCTCTCTGCACGTATTCGCAGTTTGAAATTACGACTTTCATACCCAACATATGCCAAGTACTGAATGCGGTGTTTGGTCACATTTGTCCCAAACCCCCCTGCAGTTTTCAAAATATCCCAAACAACCCAATTTCGAGGCCTGAGCCATATTTAGGAGCCAAATTCTGGCTCTATGCACGAATTATCAGTTTGAAATTACGACTTTTTATTCCCAACATATGCCAAGTCCTGAAAGCGGCAGTGAGTGATATTTTGCACAAACTATACTGCAGCTTTCGAAATATCCCAATTTCGAGGCCTGAGCCATATTTTCGAGCCAAATTCTGGCTCTCTGCACGTATTCGTTGTTTGAAATTACGACTTTTTATATCCAACATATGCCAAGTACAGAAAGCGGCGTTTGGTCATATTTGCCCCAAACTCCCCTGCAGTTTTTAAAATATCCCAAACATCCCAATTTCGAGGCCTGAGCCATATTTTGGAGCCAATTTCTGGCTCTCTGCACGTATTCGCAGTTTGAAATTGCGACTTATTATACCCAACATATGCCAAGTACTGAAAGCAGCAATGAGTCACATATTGCACAAACTCCCCTGCAGTTTTCAAAATATCGCTAAAATCCCAATTTCAAGACCTGAGCCATATTTTGGAGCCAAATTCAGGCTCTCTGCACGTATTCGCAGTTTGAAATTACGACTTTTTATACCCTACAAATGCCAAGTACTGAAAGCGGCGTTTGGTCACATTTGTCCCAAACCTCCCTGCAGTTTTCAAAATATCCCAAACATCCCAATTTCGAGACCTGAGCCATACTTTGGAGCCAAATTCTGGCTCCCTGCAGTATTCGCAGTTTGAAATCGTGACTTTTTTATACCCAGCATATGCCAAGTACTGAAAGCGGCGTTGGGTCATATTTGTCCCAAACTCCCCTGCAGTTTTAAAAATATCCCAAACATCCCAATTTCGAGGCCTGAGTCATATTTTGGAGCCAAACTTTTGCTCTCTGCACATATTTGCAGTTTGAAGTTGCGACTTTTTTATACCAACATATGCCAAGTACTGAATGAAGTGTTTGGTCACATTTGTCCCAAACTTCCGTGCAGTTTTCAAAATATCCCAAACATCCCAATTTCATGGCATGAGCCATATTTTGGAGCCAAATTCTGGCTTTATGCACGTATTCGCAGTTTGATATTACGAATATTTATACCCAACATATGCCAAGTCCTGAAAGCGGCAGTGAGTCACATTTTGCACAAACTCCCCTGCAGATTTCAAAATATTCCAAACATCCCAATTTCGAGGCCTGACCCATATTTTGGAGCCAAATTCTGGCTCTCTGCACGTATTCGCAGTTTGAAATTACGACTTTTTATACCCAACATATGCCAAGTACTGAAAGCGGCGTTTGGTCACATTTGTCCCAAACCTCCCTGCAAGATTTCAAAATATCCAAAATATCCCAATTTCGAGGCCTGAGCCATATTTTGGAGCCAAATTCTGGCTCTCTGCACGTATTCGCAGTTTGAAATTACGACTTTTAAACCCAACATATGCCAAGTACTGAAAGCGGCGTTTGGTCATATGTGTCCCAAACTCCCCTGCAGTTTTCAAAATATCCCAAACATCCCAATTTCGAGGCCTGAGGCATGTTTTGGAGCCAAATTCTGGCTCTCTGCACGTATTCGCTGTTTGAAATTACGAATTATTTATACCCAACATATTCCAAGTACTGAAAGCGGCGTTTGGTCACATTTGTCCCAATCCCCGCAGCAATTTTTAAAATATCCCAAACATCCCAAATTCGAGGTGTGAGCCATATTTTGGAGCCAAATTCTGCCTCTCAGCACGTATTCGCAGTTTGAAATTACAAATTTTTATACCCAACATATGCCAAGTACTGAAAGCGGCGTTTGGTCATTTTTGCCCCAAACTCCCCTGCAGTTTTCAAAATATCCCAAACTTCCCAATTTCGAGGCCTGAGCCATATTTTGGAGCCAAATTCTGGCTCTCTACACGTATTCGCAGTTTGAAATTACGACTTTTTATACCCAACATATGTTAAGACCTGAAAGCGGCAGTGTGTGACATTTTGCACAAACTCCCCTGTAGTTTGTAAAATATCCCAAATATCCCAATTTGAGGCCTGAGCCATTTTTGGAGCCAAATTCAGGCTCTCTGCACGTATTCGCAGTTTGAAATTACGACTTTTCATACCCCACATATGCCAAGTACTGAATGCGGTGTTTGGTCACATTTGTCCCAAACCCCCCTGCAGTTTTCAAAATATCCCAAACATCCCAATTTCGAGGCCTGAGCCATATTTTAAAGCCAAATTCTGGCTCTATGCACGTATTCGCAGTTTGAAATTACGAATTTTTATACCCAACATATGCCAAGTACTGAAAGCGGCGTTTGGTCATATTTGCCCCAAACTCCCCTGCAGTTTTCAAAATATCCCAAACATCCCAATTTCGAGGCTTGAGCCATATTTTGGAGCCAATTTCTGGCTCTCTGCAAGTATTCGCAGTTTGAAATAGCGACTTATTATACCCAACATATGCCAAGTACTGAAAGCGGCAATGAGTCACATTTTGCACAAACTCCCCTGCAGTTTTCAAAATATCGGTAAAATCCCAATTTCAAGACCTGAGCCATATTTTGGAACCAAATTCAGGCTCTCTGCACGTATTCGCAGTTTGAAATTACGACTTTTTATACCCTACAAATGCCAAGTACTGAAAGCGGCGTTTGGTCACATTTGTCCCAAACCTCCCTGCAGTTTTCAAAATATCCCAAACATCCCAATTTCGAGGCCTGAGCCATACTTTGGAGCCAAATTCTGGCTTCCTGCAGTATTCGCAGTTTGAAATTGTGACTTTTTAATACCCAGCATATGCCAAGTACTGAAAGCGGAGTTCGGTCATATTTGTCCCAAACTCCCCTGCAGTTTTCAAAATATCCCAAACATCCCAATTTCAAGGCCTGAGCCATATTTTGGAGCCAAATTCTGGCTTTATGCACGTATTTGCAGTTTGATATTACGAATATTTATACCCAACATATGCCAAGTCCTGAAAGCGGCAGTGAGTCACATTTTGCACAAACTCCCCTGCAGATTTCAAAATATTCCAAACATCCCAATTTCGAGGCCTGACCCATATTTTGGAGCCAAATTCATGCTCTCTGCACGTATTCGCAGTTTGAAATTACGACTTTTCATACCCAACATATGCCAAGTACTGAATGCGGTGTTTGGTCACATTTGTCCCAAACCCCCCTGCAGTTTTCAAAATATCCCAAACATCCCAATTTCGAGGCCTGAGCCATATTTTGGAGCCAAATTCTGGCTCTATGCACGTATGATCAGTTTGAAATTACGACTTTTTATTCCCAACATATGCCAAGTCCTGAAAGCGGCAGTGAGTGATATTTTGCACAAACTATCCTGCAGCTTTCGAAATATCCCAAATATCCCAATTTCGAGGCCTGAGCCATATTTTCGAGCCAATTTCTGGCTCTCTGCACGTATTCGTTGTTTGAAATTACGACTTTTTTTTATCCAACATATGCCAAGTACAGAAAGCGGCGTTTGGTCACATTTGTCCCAATCCCCCCAGCAATTTTCAAAATATCCCAAACATCCCAATTACGAGGCCTGAGCCATATTTTGGAGCCAAATTCTGGCTCTCTGCACGTATTCGCAGTTTGAAATTGCGACTTATTATACCCAACATATGCCAAGTACTGAAAGCGGCAATGAGTCACATTTTGCACAAACTCCCCTGCAGTTTTCAAAATATCGCTAAAATCCCAATTTCAAGACCTGAGCCATATTTTGGAGCCAAATTCAGGCTCTCTGCACGTATTCGCAGTTTGAAATTACGACTTTTTATACCCAACAAATGCCAAGTACTGAAAGCAGCGTTTGGTCACATTTGTCCCAAACCTCCCTGCAGTTTTCAAAATATCCCAAACATCCCAATTTCGGGGCCTGAGCCATACTTTGGAGCCAAATTCTGGCTCCCTGCACGTATTCGCAGTTTGAAATTGTGACTTTTTTATACCCAGCATATGCCAAGTACTGAAAGCGGCGTTGGGTCATATTTGTCCCAAACTCCCCTGCAGTTTTAAAAATATCCCAAACATCCCAATTTCGAGGCCTGAGTCATATTTTGGAGCCAAATTCTTGCTCTCTGCACATATTCGCAGTTTGAAATTGCGACTTTTTTATACCAACATATGCCAAGTACTGAATGAGGTGTTTGGTCACATTTGTCCCAAACCTTCCTGCAGTTTTCAAAATATCCCAAACATCCCAATTTCAAGGACTGATCCATATTTTGGAGCCAAATTCTGGCTTTATGCACGTATTCGCAGTTTGATATTACGAATATTTATACCCAACATATGCCAAGTCCTGAAAGCAGCAGTGAGTCACATTTTGCACAAACTCCCCTGCAGATTTCAAAATATTCCAAACATCCCAATTTCGAGGCCTGACCCATATTTTGGAGCCAAATTCTGGCTCTCTGCACGTATTCGCAGTTTGAAATTGCGACTTTTTATACCCAACATATGCCAAGTACTGAAAGCGGCGTTTGGTCACATTTGTCCCAAACCTCCCTGCAAGATTTCAAAATATCCCAAATATCCCAATTTCGAGGCCTGAGCCATATTTTGGAGCCAAATGCTGGCTCTATGCACGTATTCGCAGATTGATATTATGACTTTTTATACCCAACATATGCCAAGACCTGAAAGCGGCAGTGAGTGACATTTAACACAAACTCCCCTGCAGTTTTCGAAATATCCCAAATATCCCATTTTCGAGGCCTGAGCCATATTTTGGAGAAAAATTCTCGCTCTCTGCACATATTCGCAGTTTGAAATTACGACTTTTTAAACCCAACATATGCCAAGTACTTAAAGCGGCGTTTGGTCATATGTGTCCCAAACTCCCCTGCAGTTTTCAAAATATCCCAAACATCCCAATTTCGAGGCCTGAGCAATGTTTTGGAGCCAAATTCTGGCTCTCTGCACGTATTCGCTGTTTGAAATTACGACTTATTTATACCCACCATATTCCAAGTACTGAAAGCGGCGTTTGGTCACATGTGTTCCAATCCCCGCAGCAATTTTTAAAATATCCCAAACATCCCAATTTCGAGGTGTGAGTCATATTTTGGAGCCAAATTCATGCTCTCTGCACGTATTCGCAGTTTGAAATTACGACTTTTCATACCCAACATATGCCAAGTACTGAATGTGGTGTTTGGTCACATTTGTCCCAAACCCCGCTGCAGTTTTCAAAATATCCCAAACTTCCCAATTTCGAGGCCTGAGTCATATTTTGGAGCCAAATTCTGGCTCTCTGCACGTTTTCGCAGTTTGAAATTGCGACTTATTATACCCAACATATGCCAAGTACTGAAAGCGGCAATGAGTCACATTTTGCACAAACTCCCCTGCAGTTTTCAAAATATCGCTAAAATCCCAATTTCAAGACCTGAGCCATATTTTGGAGCCAAATTCAGGCTCTCTGCACGTATTCGCAGTTTGAAATTACGACTTTTTATACCCAACAAATGCCAAGTACTGAAAGCGGCGTTTGGTCACATTTGTCCCAAACCTCCCTGCAGTTTTCAAAATATTCCAAACATCCCAATTTCGAGGCCTGAGCCATACTTTGGAGCCAAATTCTGGCTCCCTGCACGTATTCGCAGTTTGAAATTGTGACTTTTTTATACCCAGCATATGCCAAGTACTGAAAGCGGCGTTGGGTCATATTTGTCCCATACTCCCCTGCAGTTTTAAAAATATCCCAAACTTCCCTATTTTCAGGCCTGAGTCATATTTTGGAGCCAAATTCAGGCTCTCTGCACGTATTCGCAGTTTAAATTACGACTTTTTATACCCAACATATGCCAAGTACTGAAAGCGGCGTTTGGTCATATTTGTCCCAAACTCCCCTGCAGTTTTCAAAATATCCCAAACTTCCCAATTTCGAGGCCTGAGTCATATTTTGGAGCCAAATTCTGGCTCTCTACACGTATTCGCAGTTTGAAATTACGACTTTTTATACCCAACATATGTTAAGACCTGAAAGCAGCAGTGTGTGACATTTTGCACAAACTCCCCTGCAGTTTTCAAAATAACCCAAATATCCCAATTTCGAGGCCTGATCCATATTTTGGAGCCAAATTCATGCTCTCTGCACGTATTCGCAGTTTGAAATTACGACTTTTCATACCCAACATATGCCAAGTACTGAATGCGGTGTTTGGTCACATTTGTCCCAAACCCCCCTGCAGTTTTCAAAATATCCCAAACATCCCAATTTCGAGGCCTGAGCCATATTTTGGAGCCAAATTCTGGCTCTATGCACGAATTTTCAGTTTGAAATTACGACTTTTTGTTCCCAACATATGCCAAGTCCTGAAAGCGGCAGTGAGTGATATTTTGCACAAGCTATCCTGCAGCTGTCGAAATATCCCAATTATCCCAATTTCGAGGCCTGAGCCATATTTTGGAGCCAAATTCATGCTCTCTGCACGTATTCGTTGTTTGAAATTACGAATTTTTATATCCAACATATGCCAAGTACAGAAAGCGCCGTTTGGTCACATTTGGCCCAATCCCCCAGCAATTTTCAAAATATCCCAAACATCCCAATTTCGAGGCCTGAGCCATATTTTGGAGCCAAATTCAGGCTCTCTGCACGTATTCGCAGTTTGAAATTACGACTTTTTATACCCAACATATGCCAAGTAATGAAAGCGGCGTTTGGTCATATTTGCCCCAAACTCCCCTGCAGTTTTCAAAATATCGCAAACATCCCAATTTCGAGGCGTGAGCCATATTTTGGAGCCAATTTCTGGCTCTCTGCACGTATTCGCAGTTTGAAATTGCGACTTATTATACCCAACATATGCCAAGTACTGAAAGCGGCAATGAGTCACATTTTGCACAAACTCCCCTGCAGTTTTCAAAATATCGCTAAAATCCCAATTTCAAGACCTGAGCCATATTTTGGAGCCAAATTCAGGCTCTCTGCACGTATTCGCAGTTTGAAATTACGACTTTTTATACCCTACAAATGCCAAGTACTGAAAGCGGCGTTTGGTCACATTTGTCCCAAACCTCCCTGCAGTTTTCAAAATATCCCAAACATCCCAATTTCGAGGCCTGAGCCATACTTTGGAGCCAAATTCTGGCTCCCTGCAGTATTCGCAGTTTGAAATTGTGACTTTTTAATACCCAGCATATGCCAAGTACTGAAATCGGCGTTCGGTCATATTTGTCCCAAACTCCCCTGCAGTTTTCAAAATATCCCAAACATCCCAATTTCAAGGCCTGAGCCATATTTTGGAGCCAAATTCTGGCTTTATGCACGTATTCGCAGTTTGATATTACGAATATTTATACCCAACATATGCCAAGTCCTGAAAGCGGCAGTGAGTCACATTTTGCTCAAACTCCCCTGCAGATTTCAAAATATTCCAAACATCCCAATTTCGAGGCCTGACCCATATTTTGGAGCCAAATTCATGCTCTCTGCACGTATTCGCAGTTTGAAATTACGAATTTTCATACCCAACATATGCCAAGTACTGAATGTGGTGTTTGGTCACATTTGTCCCAAACCCCGCTGCAGTTTTCAAAATATCCCAAACATCCCAATTTCGAGGCCTGAGCCATATTTTGGAGCCAAATTCTGGCTCTATGCACGTATGATCAGTTTGAAATTACGACTTTTTATTCCCAACATATGCCAAGTCCTGAAAGCGGCAGTGAGTGATATTTTGCACAAACTATCCTGCAGCTTTCGAAATATCCCAAATATCCCAATTTCGAGGCCTGAGCCATATTTTCGAGCCAATTTCTGGCTCTCTGCACGTATTCGTTATTTGAAATTACGACTTTTTTATATCCAACATATGCCAAGTACAGAAAGCGGCATTTGGTCACATTTGTCCCAATCCCCCCAGCAATTTTCAAAATATCCCAAACATCCCAATTACGAGGCCTGAGCCATATTTTGGAGCCAAATTCATGCTCTCTGCACGTATTCGCAGTTTGAAATTACGACTTTTTATACCCAACATATTCCAAGTACTGAAAGCGGCGTTTGGTCATATTTGCCCAAAACTCCCCTGCAGTTTTCAAAATATCCCAAACATCCCAATTTAGAGGCCTGAGCCATATTTTGGAGCCAAATTCTGGCTCTCTGCACGTATTCGCAGTTTGAAATTGCGACTTATTATACCCAACATATGCCAAGTACTGAAAGCGGCAATGAGTCACATTTTGCACAAACTCCCCTGCAGTTTTCAAAATATCGCTAAAATCCCAATTTCAAGACCTGAGCCATATTTTGGAGACAAATTCAGGCTCTCTGCACGTATTCGCAGTTTGAAATTACGACTTTTTATACCCAACAAATGCCAAGTACTGAAAGCGGCGTTTGGTCACATTTGTCCCAAACCTCCCTGCAGTTTTCAAAATATCCCAAACATCCCAATTTCGAGGCCTGAGCCATACTTTGGAGCCAAATTCTGGCTCCCTGCACGTATTCGCAGTTTGAAATTGTGACTTTTTATACCCAGCATATGCCAAGTACTGAAAGTGGCGTTGGGTCATATTTGTCCCAAACTCCCCTGCCGTTTTAAAAATATCCCAAACATCCCAATTTCGAGGCCTGAGTCATATTTTGGAGCCAAATTCTTGCTCTCTGCACATATTCGCAGTTTGAAATTGCGACTTTTTTATACCATCATATGCCAAGTACTGAATGAGGTGTTTGGTCACATTTGTCCCAAACCTCCCTGCAGTTTTCAAAATATCCCAAACATCCCAATTTCAAGGCCTGAGCCATATTTTGGAGCCAAATTCTGGCTTTATGCACGTATTCGCAGTTTGATATTACGAATATTTATACCCAACATATGCCAAGTCCTGAGAGCAGCAGTGAGTCACATTTTGCACAAACTTCCCTGCAGATTTCAAAATATTCCAAACATCCCAATTTCGAGGCCTGACCCATATTTTGGAGCCAAATTCTGGCTCTCTGCACGTATTCGCAGTTTGAAATTGTGACTTTTTATACCCAACATATGCCAAGTACTGAAAGCGGCGTTTGGTCACATTTGTCCCAAACCTCCCTGCAAGATTTCAAAATATCCCAAATATCCCAATTTCGAGGCCTGAGCCATATTTTGGAGCCAAATGCTGGCTCTATGCACGTATTCGCAGATTGATATTATGACTTTTTATACCCAACATATGCCAAGACCTGAAAGCGGCAGTGAGTGACATTTAACACAAACTCCCCTGCAGTTTTCGAAATATCCCAAATATCCCAATTTCGAGGCCTGAGCCATATTTTGGAGCCAAATTCTCGCTCTCTGCACATATTCGCAGTTTGAAATTACGACTTTTTAAACCCAACATATGCCAAGTACTTAAAGCGGCGTTTGGTCATATGTGTCCCAAACTCCCCTGCAGTTTTCAAAATATCCCAAACATCCCAATTTCGAGGCCTGAGCCATGTTTTGGAGCCAAATTCTGGCTCTCTGCACGTATTCGCTGTTTGAAATTACGACTTATTTATACCCACCATATTCCAAGTACTGAAATCGGCGTTTGGTCACATGTGTTCCAATCCCCGCAGCAATTTTTAAAATATCCCAAACATCCCAATTTCGAGGTGTGAGTCATATTTTGGAGCCAAATTCAGGCTCTCTGCACGTATTCGCAGTTTAAATTACGACTTTTTATACCCAACATATGCCAAGTACTGAATGCGGCGTTTGGTCATATTTGTCCCAAACTCCTCTGCAGTTTTCAAAATATCCCAAACTTCCCAATTTCGAGGCCTGAGTCATATTTTGGAGCCAAATTCTGGCTCTCTACACGTATTCGCAGTTTGAAATTACGACTTTTTATACCCAACATATGTTAAGACCTGGAAGCGGCAGTGTGTGACATTTTGCACAAACTCCCCTGCACTTTTCAAAATATCCCAAATATCCCAATTTCGAGGCCTGACACATATTTTGGAGCCAAATTCAGGCTCTCTGCACGTATTTGCAGTTTGAAATTACGACTTTTCATACCCCATATATGCCAAGTACTGAATGCGGCGTTTGGTCATATTTGTCCCAAACCCCCCTGCAGTTTTCAAAATATCCCAAACATCCCAATTTCGAGGCCTGAGCCATATTTTGGAGCCAAATTCTGGCTCTATGCACGTATTATCAGTTTGAAATTTACGACTTTTTATTCCCAACATATGCCAAGTCCTGAAAGCAGCAGTGAGTGATATTTTGCACAAACTATCCTGCAGCTTTCGAAATATCCCAAATATCCCAATTTCGAGGCCTGAGCCATATTTTCGAGCCAAATTCTGGCTCTATGCACGTATTATCAGTTTGAAATTACGACTTTTTATTCCCAACATATGCCAAGTCCTGAAAGCGGCGTTTGGTCATATTTGCCCCAAACTCCCCTGCAGTTTTCAAAATATCCCAAACATCCCAATTTAGAGGCCTGAGCCATATTTTGGAGCCAAGTTCTGGCTCTCTGCACGTATTCGCAGTTTGAAATTGCGACTTATTATACCCAACATATGCCAAGTACTGAAAGCGGCAATGAGTCACATTTTGCACAAACTCCCCTGCAGTTTTCAAAATATCGCTAAAATCCCAATTTCAAGACCTGAGCCATATTTTGGAGCCAAATTCAGGCTCTCTGCACGTATTCGCAGTTTGAAATTACGACTTTTTATACCCAACAAATGCCAAGTACTGAAAGTGGCGTTTGGTCACATTTGTCCCAAACCTCCCTGCAGTTTTCAAAATATCCCAAACATCCCAATTTCGAGGCCTGAGCCATACTTTGGAGCCAAATTTTGGCTCCCTGCACGTATTCGCAGTTTGAAATTGTGACTTTTTTATACCCAGCATATGCCAAGTACTGTAAGTGGCATTGGGTCATATTTGTCCAAAACTCCCCTGCAGTTTTAAAAATATCCCACACATCGCAATTTCGAGGCCTGAGTCATATTTTGGAGCCAAATTCTTGCTCTCTGCACATATTCGCAGTTTGAAATTGCGACTTTTTTATACCAACATATGCCAAGTACTGAATAAAGTGTTTGGTCACATTTGTCCCAAACCTCCCTGCAGTTTTCAAAATATCCCAAACATCCCAATTTCAAGGCCTGAGCCATATTTTGGAGCCAAATTCTGGCTTTATGCATGTATTCCCAGTTTGATATTACGAATATTTATACCCAACATATGCCAAGTCCTGAAAGCAGCAGTGAGTCACATTTTGCACAAACTCCCCTGCAGATTTCAAAATATTCCAAACATCCCAATTTCGAGGCCTGACCCATATTTTGGAGCCAAATTCTGGCTCTCTGCACGTATTCGCAGTTTGAAATTGCGACTTTTTATACCCAACATATGCCAAGTACTGAAAGCGGCGTTTGGTCACATTTGTCCCAAACCTCCCTGCAAGATTTCAAAATATCCCAAATATCCCAATTTCGAGGCCTGAGCCATATTTTGGAGCCAAATGCTGGCTCTATGCATGTATTCGCAGATTGATATTTTGATTTTTTATACCCAACATATGCCAAGACTTGAAAGCGGCAGTGAGTGACATTTAACACAAACTCCCCTGCAGTTTTCAAAATATCCCAAATATCCCAATTTCGAGGCCTGAGCCATATTTTGGAGCCAAATTCTCGCTCTCTGCACGTATTCGCAGTTTGAAATTACGACTTTTTAAACCCAACATATGCCAAGTACTGAAAGCGGCGTTCGGTCATATGTGTCCCAAACTTCCCTGCAGTTTTCAAAATATCCCAAACATCAAAATTTCGAGGCCTGAGCCATGTTTTGGAGCCAAATTCTGGCTCTCTGCACGTATTCGCTGTTTGAAATTACGACTTATTTATACCCAACATATTCCAAGTACAGAAAGCGGCATTTGGTCACATTTTTCCAAATCCCCGCAGCAATTTTCAAAATATACCTAACATCCCAATTTCGAGGTGTGGCCATATTTTGGAGCCAAATTCTGCCTCTCTGCACGTATTCGCAGTTTGAAATTACAAATTTTTATACCCAACATATGCCAAATACTGAAAGCGGCGTTTGGTCATATTTGCCCTAAACTCCCCTGCAGTTTTCAAAATATCTCAAACTTCCCAATTTCGAGACCTGAGTCATATTTTGGGGCCAAATTCTGGCTCTGTGCACGTATTCGCAGTTTGAAATTACGACTTTTTATACCCAACATATGTTAAGACCTGAAAGCGGCAGTGTGTGACATTTTGCACAAACTCCAATGCAGTTTTCAAAATATCCCAAATATCCCAATTTCGAGGCCCGAGCCATATTTTGGAGCCAAATTAAGGCTCTCTGCACGTATTCGCAGTTTGAAATTACGACTTTTCATACCCCACATATGCCACGTACTGAATGCGGCGTTTGGTCACATTTGTCCCAAACCCCCCTGCAGTTTTCAAAATATCCCAAACATCCCAATTTCGAGGCCTGAGCCATATTTTGGAGCCAAATTCTGGCTCTATGCACGTATTCGCAGTTTGAAATTACGAATTTTTATTCCCAACACATGCCAAGTCCTGAAAATGGCAGTGAGTAATATTTTGCACAAACTCCCCTGCAGCTTTCGAAATATCCAAAATATCCCAATTTCGAGGCCTGAGCCATATTTTCGAGCCAAATTCTAGCTCTCTGCACGTATTCGTTGTTTGAAATTACGACTTTTTTATACCCAACATATGCCAAGTACTAAAATCGGCGTTTGGTCACATTTGTCCCAATCCCCCAGCAATTTTCAAAATATCCCAAACATCCCAATTTTGAGTCCTGAGCCATATTTTGGAGCCAAATTCTGGCTCTCTGCACGTATTCGCAGTTTGAAATTACGACTTTTTTATACCCAACATATGCCAAGTACTGAAAGCGGCGTTTGGTCATATTTGTCACAAACTCCCCTGCAGTTTTCAAAATATCCCAAACTTCCCTATTTCCAGGCCTTAGTCATATTTTGGAGCCAAATTCTGGCTCTCTGCACGTATTCGCATTTTAAAATTACGACTTTAAAACCCAACATATGCCAAGTACTGAAAGCGGCGTTTGGTCATATTTGTCCCAAACTCCTCTGCAGTTTTCAAAATATCCCAAACTTCCCAATTTCGAGGCCTGAGTCATATTTTGGAGCCAAATTATGGCTCTCTACACGTATTCGCAGTTTGAAATTACGACTTTCTATACCCAACATATGTTAAGACCTGAAAGCGGCAGTGTGTGACATTTTGCACAAACTCCCCTGCAGTTTTCAAAATATCCCAAATATCCCAATTTCGATTCCTGAGCCATATTTTCGAGCCAAATTCTGGCTCTCTGCACGTATTCGTTGTTTGAAATTACGACTTTTTTATATCCAACATATGCCAATTACAGAAAGCGGCGTTTGGTCACATTTGTCCCAATCCCCCCAGCAATTTTCAAAATATCCCAAACATCCCAATTTCGAAGCCTGAGCCATATTTTGGAGCCAAATTCTGGCTCTATGCACGTATTATCAGTTTGAACTTACGACATTTTATTCTCAACATATGCCAAGTCCTGAAAGAGGCAGTGAGTGATATTTTGCACAAACTATCCTGCAGCTTTCGAAATATCCCAAATATCCCAATTTCGAGGCCTGAGCCATATTTTCGAGCCAAATTCTGGCTCTCTGCACGTATTCGTTGTTTGAAATTACGAATTTTTTATATCCAACATATGCCAAGTACAGAAAGCGGCGTTTGGTCACATTTGTCCCAATCCCCCCAGCAATTTTCAAAATATCCCAAACATCCCAATTTCGAGGCCTGAGCCATATTTTAGAGCCAAATTCAGGCTCTCTGCACGTATTTGCAGTTTGAAATTGCGACTTATTATACCCAACATATGCCAAGTACTGAAAGCGGCAATGAGTCACATTTTGCACAAACTCCCCTGCAGTTTTCAAAATATCGCTAAAATCCCAATATCAAGACCTGAGCCATATTTTGGAGCCAAATTCAGGCTCTCTGCACGTATTCGCAGTTTGAAATTACGAATTTTATAACCAACAAATGCCAAGTACTGAAAGCGGCGTTTGGTCACATTTGTCCCAAACCTCCCTGCAGTTTTCAATATATCCCAAACATCCCAATTTCGCGGCCTGAGCCATACTTTGGAGCCAAATTCTGGCTCCCTGCACGTATTCGAAGTTTGAAATTGTGACTTTTTTATACCCAGCATATGCCAAGTACTGAAAGCGGCGTTTGGTAGTATTTGCCCCAAACTCCCCTGCAGTTTTCAAAATATCCCAAACATCCCAATTTAGAGGCCTGAGTCATATTTTGGAGCCAAATTCTGGCTCTCTGCACGTATTAGCAGTTTGAAATTGCGACTTATTATACCCAACATATGCCAAGTACTGAAAGCGGCAATGAGTCACATTTTGCACAAACTCCCCTGCAGGTTTCAAAATATCGCTAAAATCCCAATTTCAAGACCTGAGCCATATTTTGGAGCCAAATTCAGGCTCTCTGCACGTATTCGCAGTTTGGAATTACGACTTTTTATACCCAACAAATGCCAAGTACTGAAAGCGGCGTTTGGTCACATTTGTCCCAAACCTCCCTGCAGTTTTCAAAATATCCCAAACATCCCAATTTCGAGGCCGGAGCCATACTTTGGAGCCAAATTCTGGCTCCCTGAATGTATTCGCAGTTTGAAATTGTGACTTTTTTATACCCAGCATATGCCAAGTACTGAAAGCGGCGTTGGGTCATATTTGTCCCAAACTCCCCTGCAGTTTTAAAAATATCCCAAACATCCCAATTTCGAGGCCTGAGTCATATTTTGGAGCCAAATTCTTGCTCTCTGCACATATTCGCAGTTTGAAATTGCGACTTTTTTATACCAACATATGCCAAGTACTGAATGAGGTGTTTGGTCACATTTGTCCCAAACCTCCCTGCAGTTTTCAAAATATCCCAAACATCCCAATTTCAAGGCCTGAGCCATATTTTGGAGCCAAATTCTGGCTTTATGCACGTATTCGCAGTTTGATATTTCGAATATTTATACCCAACATATGCCAAGTCCTGAAAGCAGCAGTGAGTCATATTTTGCACAAACTCCCCTGCAGATTTCAAAATATTCCAAACTTTCCAATTTCGAGGCCTGAGTCATATTTTGGAGCCAAATTCTGGCTCTCTGCACGTATTCGCAGTTTGAAATTACGATTTTTATACCCAAAATTTGTTAAGACCTGAAAGCGGCAGTGTGTGACATTTTGCACGAACTCCCCCTGCAGTTTTCAAAACAACCCAAATATACCAATTTCGAGGCCTGAGCCATATTTTGGAGCCAAATTCATGCTCTCTGCACGTATTCGCAGTTTGAAATTACGACTTTTCATACCCAACATATGCCAAGTACTGAATGCGGCATTTGGTCACATTTGTCCCAAGCCCCCCTGCAGTTTTCAAAATATCCCAAACATCCCAATTTCGAGGCCTGAGCCATATTTTGGAGCCAAATTCTGGCTCTATGCACGTATTATCAGTTTGAAATTACTACTTTTTATTCCCAACATATGCCAAGTCCTGAAAGCGGCAGTGAGTGATATTTTGCACAAACTATCCTGCAGCTTTCGATAGATTCCAAATATCCCAATTTCGAGGCCTCAGCCATATTTTCGAGCCAAATTCTGGCTCTCTGCACGTATTCGTTGTTTGAAATTACGACTTTTTTATATCCAACATATGCCAAGTACAGAATGCGGCGTTTGGTCACATTTGTCCCAATCCCCCCAGCAATTTTCAAAATATCCCAAACATCCCAATTTCGAGGCCTGAGCCATATTTTGGAGCCAAATTCAGGCTCTCTGCACGTTTTCGCAGTTTGAAATTACGACTTTTTATACCCAACATATGCCAAGTACTGAAAGCGGCGTTTGGTCATATTTGTCCCAAACTCCCCTGCAGTTTTCAAAATATCCCAAACTTCCCAATTTAGAGGCCTGAGTCATATTTTGGAGCCAAATTCTGGCTCTCTGCACGTATTTGCAGTTCGAAATTACGACTTTTTATACCCAACATATGTTAAGACCTGAAAGCGGCAGTGTGTGGCATTTTGCACAAACTCCCCTGCAGTTTTCAAAATATCCCAAATATCCCAATTTCGAGGCCTGAGCCATATTTTGGAGCCAAATTCAGGCTCTCTGCACGTATTCGCAGTTTGAAATTACGACTTTTCATACCTAACATATGCCAAGTACTGAATGCGGCGTTTGGTCACATTTGTCCCAAACCCCCCTGCAGTTTTCAAAATATCCCAAACATCCCAATTTCGAGGCCTGAGCCATATTTTGGAGCTAAATTCTGGCTCTATGCACGTATTCGCAGTTTGAAATTACGACTTTTTATTCCCAACATATGCCAAGTCCTGAAAGCGGCAGTGAGTGATATTTTGCACAAACTTCCCTGCAGCTTTCGAAATATCCAAAATATCTCAATTTCGAGGCCTGAGCCATATTTTCGTGCCAAATTCTGGCTCTCTGCACGTATTCGTTGCTTGAAATTACGACTTTTTTATACCCAACATATGCCAAGTACTAAAAGTGGCGTTTGGTCACATTTGTCCCAATCCCCCCCCAGCAATTTTCAAAATATCCCAAACATCCCAATTTCGAGGCCTGAGCCATATTTTGGAGCTAAATTCAGGCTCTCTGCACGTATTTGCAGTTTGAAATTACGACTTTTTATACCCAACATATGCCAAGTACTGAAAGCGGCGTTTGGTCACATTTGTCCCAAATTCCCTTGCAGTTTTCAAAATATCCCAAACATCCCAATTTCGAGGCCTGAGCCATATTTTGGAGCCAAATGCTGGCTCTATTCACGTATTCGCAGATTGATATTATGACTTTTTATCCCCAACATATGCCAAGACCTGAAAGCGGCAGTGAGTGACATTTAACTCAAACTCCCCTGCAGTTATCGAAATATCCCAAATATCCCAATTTCGAGGCCTGAGCCATATTTTCGAGCCAAATTCTGGCTCTTTGCACGTATTCGTTTTTTGAAATTACGACTTTTTTATATCCAACATATGCCAAGTACAGAAATCGGCGTTTGGTCACATTTGTCCCCATCCCCCCAGCAATTTTCAAAATATCCCAAACATCCCAATTTCGAGGCCTGAGCCATATTTTGGAGCCAAATTCAGGCTCTCTGCACGTATTCGCAGTTTGAAATTACGACTTTTTATACCCAACATATGCCAAGTACTGAAAGCGGCGTTTGGTCATATTTGCCCCAAACTTCCCTGCAGTTTTCAAAATATCTCAAACATCCCAATTTCGAAGCTTGAGCCATATTTTGGAGCCAAATTCTGGCTCTCTGCACGTATTCGCAGTTTGAAATTATGACTTTTTATACCCAACATATGTTAAGACCTGAAAGCGGCAGTGTGTGACATTTTGCACAAACTCCCCTGCAGTTTTCAAAATATCCCAAACATCCCAATTTCGAGGCCTGAGCCATTTTTTGGAGCCAAATGCTGGCTCTATGCACGTATTCGCAGATTGATATTATGACTTTTTATCCCCAACATATGCCAAGACCTGAAAGCAGCAGTGAGTGACATTTAACACAAACTCCCCTGCAGTTATCGAAATATCCCAAATATCCCAATTTCGAGGCCTGAGCCATATTTTGGAGTCAAATTCTCGCTCTCTGCACGTATTCGCAGTTTGAAATTACGACCTTTTAAACCCAACATATGCCAAGTACTGAAAGCGGCGTTTGGTCATATGTGTCCCAAACTCCCCTGCAGTTTTCAAAATATCCCAAACATCCCAATTTCGAGGCCTGAGCCATATTTTGGAGCCAAATTCATGCTCTCTGCACGAATTCGCAGTTTGAAATTACGAATTTTCATACCTAACATATGCCAAGTACTGAATGCGGCGTTTGGTCACATTTGTCCCAAACCCCCGTGCAGTTTTCAAAATATCCCAAACATCCTAATTTCGAGGCCTGAGCCATATTTTGGAGCCAAATTCTGGCTCTATGCACGTATTATCAGTTTGAAATTACGACTTTTTATTCCCAACATATGCCAAGTCCTGAAAGCGGCAGTTAGTGATATTTTGCACAAACTATCCTGCAGCTTTCGAAATATCCCAAATATCCCAATTTCGAGGCCTGAGCCATATTTTCGAGCCAAATTCTGGCTCTTTGCACGTATTCGTTGTTTGAAATTACGACTTTTTTGTATCCAACATATGCCAAGTACAGAAAGCGGCGTTTGGTCACATTTGTCCCCATCCCCCCAGCAATTTTCAAAATATCCCAAACATCCCAATTTCGAGGCCTGAGCCATATTTTGGAGCTAAATTCAGGCTCTCTGCACGTATTCGCAGTTTGAAATTACGACTTTTTATACCCAACATATGCCAAGTACTGAAAGCGGCGTTTGGTCACATTTGTCCCAAATTCCCCTGCAGTTTTCAAAATATCCCAAACATCCCAATTTCGAGGCCTGAGCCATATTTTGGAGCCAAATGCTGGCTCTATGCACGTATTCGCAGATTGATATTATGACTTTTTATCCCCAACATATGCCAAGACCTGAAAGCGGCAGTGAGTGACATTTAACACAAACTCCCCTGCAGTTATCGAAATATCCCAAATATCCCAATTTCGAGGCCTGAGCCATATTTTGGAGTTAAATTCTCGCTCTCTGCACGTATTCGCAGTTTGAAATTACGACTTTTTTTAACCAACATATGCCAAGTACTGAAAGCGGCGTTTGGTCACATTTGTCCCAATCCCTCCTTGCAATTTTCTAAATATCCCAAACATCCCAATTTCGAGGCCTGAGCCATATTTTGGAGCCAAATTCTGGCTCTCTGCACGTATTCGCAGTTTGATATTACGACTTTTTATACCCAACATATGTTAAGACCTGAAAGCGGCAGTGTGTGACATTTTGCACAAACTCCCCTGCAGTTTTCAAAATAACCCAAATATCTCAATTTCGAGGCCTGAGCCATATTTTGGAGCCAAATTCATGCTCTCTGCACGTATTCGCAGTTTGAAATTACCACTTTTCATACCCAACATATGCCAAGTACTGAATGCGGTGTTTGGTCACATTTGTCCCAAACCCCCCTGCAGTTTTCAAAATATCCCAAACATCCCAATTTCGAGGCTTGAGCCATATTTTGGAGCCAAATTCTGGCTCTATGCACGTATTATCAGTTTGAAATTACGACTTTTTATTCCCAACATATGCCAAGTCCTGAAAGCGGCAGTTAGTGATATTTTGCACAAACTATCCTGCAGCTTTCGAAATATCCCAAATATCCCAATTTCGAGGCCTGAGTCATATTTTCAAGCCAAATTCTGGCTCTTTGCACGTATTCGTTGTTTGAAATTACGACTTTTTTATATCCAACATATGCCAAGTACAGAAATCGGCATTTGGTCACATTTGTCCCCATCCCCCCAGCAATTTTCAAAATATCCCAAACATCCCAATTTCGAGGCCTGAGCCATATTTTGGAGCCAAATTCAGGCTCTCTGCACGTATTCGCAGTTTGAAATTACGACTTTTTATACCAAACATATGCCAAGTACTGAAAGCCGTGTTTGGTCACATTTGTCCCAAATTCCCCTGCTGTCTTCAAAATATCCCAAACATCCCAATTTCGAGGCCTGAGCCATTTTTTGGAGCCAAATGCTGGCTCTATGCACGTATTCGCAGATTGATATTATGACTTTTTATCCCCAACATATGCCAAGACCTGAAAGCGGCAGTGAGTGACATTTAACACAAACTTCCCTGCAGTTATCGAAATATTCCAAATATCCCAATTTCGAGGCCTGAGCCATATTTTGGAGTCAAATTCTCGCTCTCTGCACGTATTCACAGTTTGAAATTACGACTTTTTTTAACCAACATATGCCAAGTTTTGAAAGCAGCGTTTGGTCACATTTGTCCCAATCTCTCCTTGCAATTTTATAAATATCCCAAACATCCCAATTTCGAGGCCTGAGCCATAATTGGGAGCCAAATTCTGGCTCTCTGCACGTATTCGCAGTTTGAAATTACGACTTTTTAAACCCAACATATGCCAAGTACTGAAAGCGGCGTTTGGTCATATGTGTCCCAAACTCCCCTGCATTTTTCAAAATATCCGAAACATCCCAATTTCGAGGCCTGAGCCATATTTTGGAGCCAAATTCATGCTCCCTGCACGTATTCGCTGTTTGAAATTACGACTTTTTATTCCCAACATATGCCAAGTCCTGAAAGCGGCAGTTAGTGATATTTTGCACAAACTATCCTGCAGCTTTCGAAATATCCCAAATATCCCAATTTCGAGGCCTGAGCCATATTTTCGAGCCAAATTCTGGCTCTTTGCACGTATTCGTTGTTTGAAATTACGACTTTTTTGTATCCAACATATGCCAAGTACAGAAAGCGGCGTTTGGTCACATTTGTCCCCATCCCCCCAGCAATTTTCAAAATATCCCAAACATCCCAATTTCGAGGCCTGAGCCATATTTTGGAGCTAAATTCAGGCTCTCTGCACGTATTCGCAGTTTGAAATTACGACTTTTTATACCCAACATATGCCAAGTACTGAAAGCGGCGTTTGGTCACATTTGTCCCAAATTCCCCTGCAGTTTTCAAAATATCCCAAACATCCCAATTTCGAGGCCTGAGCCATATTTTGGAGCCAAATGCTGGCTCTATGCACGTATTCGCAGATTGATATTATGACTTTTTATCCCCAACATATGCCAAGACCTGAAAGCGGCAGTGAGTGACATTTAACACAAACTCCCCTGCAGTTATCGAAATATCCCAAATATCCCAATTTCGAGGCCTTAGCCATATTTTGGAGTTAAATTCTCGCTCTCTGCACGTATTCGCAGTTTGAAATTACGACTTTTTTTAACCAACATATGCCAAGTACTGAAAGCGGCGTTTGGTCACATTTGTCCCAATCCCTCCTTGCAATTTTCTAAGTATCCCAAACATCCCAATTTCGAGGCCTGAGCCATATTTTGGAGCCAAATTCTGGCTCTCTGCACGTATTCGCAGTTTGAAATTACGACTTTTTTATACCCAACTTATGCCAAGTACTGAAAGCGGCGTTTGGTCATATTTGTCCCAAACTCCCCTGCAGTTTTCAAAATATCTCAAACTTCCCTATTTCCAGGCCTGAGTCATATTTTGGAGCCAAATTCAGGCTCTCTGCACGTATTCGCAGTTTAAATTGCGACATTTTATACCCAACATATGCACGTACTGAAAGTGGAGTTTGGTCATATTTGTCCCAAACTCCCCTGCAGTTTTCAAAATATCCCAAACTTCCCAATTTCGAGGCCTGAGTCATATTTTGGAGCCAAATTCTGGCTCTCTGCACGTATTCGCAGTTTGAAATTACGACTATTTATACCCAACATATGTTAAGACCTGAAAGCGACAGTGTGTGACATTTTGCACAATCTCCCCTGCAGTTTTCAAAATAACCCAAATATCCCAATTTCGAGGCCTGAGTTATATTTTGGAGCCAAATTCATGCTCTCTGCACGTATTCGCAGTTTGAAATTACGACTTTTCATACCCAACATATGCCAAGTACTGAATGCGGCGTTTGGTCACATTTTTCCCAAACCCCCCTGCAGTTTTCAAAATATCCCAAACATCCCAATTTCGAGGCCTGAGCCATATTTTGGAGCCAAATTCTGGCTCTATGCACGTATTATCAGTTTGAAATTACGACATTTTATTCCCAACATATGCCAAGTCCTGAAAGCGGCAGTTAGTGACATTTTGCACAAACTATCCTGCAGCTTTCGAAATATCCCAAATATCCCAATTTCGATGCCTCAGCCATATTTTCGAGCCAAATTCTGGCTCTCTGCACATATTCGTTGTTTGAAATTACGACTTTTTTATATCCAACATATGCCAAGTACAGAAAGCGGCGTTTGGTCACATTTGTCCCAATCCCCCCAGCTATTTTCAAAATATCCCAAACATCCCAATTTCGAGGCCTGAGCCATATTTTGGAGCCAAATTCAGGCTCTCTGCACGTATTCGCAGTTTGAAATTACGACTTTTTATACCCAACATATGCCAAGTACTGAAAGCGGCGTTTGGTCATATTTGCCCCAAACTTCCCTGCAGTTTTCAAAATATCCCAAATATCCCAATTTTGAGGCCTGAGCCATATTTTGGAGCCAAATTCTGGCTCTATGCACGTATTCGCAGTTTGAAATTACGACTTTTTATTCCCAACATATGCCAAGTCCTGAAAGCAGCAGTGAGTGATATTTTGCGCAAACTCCCCTGCAGCTTTCGAAATATCCAAAATATCCCAATTTCGAGGCCTGAGCCATATTTTCGAGCCAAATTCTGGCTCTTTGCACGTAATCGTTGTTTGAAATTACGATTTTTTATATCCAACATATGCCAAGTACAGAAATCGGAGTTTGGTCACATTTGTCCCCATCCCCCCAGCAATTTTCAAAATATCCCAAACATCTCAATTTCGAGGCCTGAGCCATATTTTAGAGCCAAATTCAGGCTCTCTGCACGTATTCGCAGTTTGAAATTACGACTTTTTATACCCAACATATGCCAAGTACTGAAAGCGGCGTTTGGTCACATTTGTCCCAAATTCCCCTGCAGTTTTCAAAATATCAAAAACATCCCAATTTCGAGGCCTGAGGCATTTTTTGGAGCCAAATGCTGGCTCTATGCACGTATTCGCAGATTGATATTATGACTTTTTATCCCCAACAAATGCCAAGACCTGAAAGCGGCAGTGAGTGACATTTAACACAAACTCCCCTGCAGTTATTGAAATATCCCAAATATTCCAATTTCGAGGCCTGAGCCATATTTTGGAGTCAAATTCTCGCTCTCTGCACGTATTCGAAGTTTGAAATTACGACTTTTTTTTTCCAATATATGCCAAGTACTGAAAGCGGCGTTTGGTCACATTTGTCCCAATCCCTCCTTGCAATTTTCTAAATATCCCAAACATCCCAATTTCGAGGCCTGAGCCATATTTTGGAGCCAAATTCTGGCTCTCTGCACGTATTCGCAGTTTGAAATTACGACTTTTTTATACCCAACATATGCCAAGTACTGAAAGCGGCGTTTGGTCATATTTGTCCCAAACTCTCCTGCAATTCTCAAAATATCTCAAACTTCCCTATTTCCAGGCCTGAATGATATTTTGGAGCCAAATTCAGGCTCTCTGCACGTATTCGCAGTTTAAATTACGACTTTTTATACCCAACATATGCCAAGTACTGAAAGTGGCGTTTGGTCATATTTGTCCCAAACTCCCCTGCAGTTTTCAAAATATCCCAAACTTCCCAATTTCGAGGCCTGAGTCATATTTTGGAGCCAAATTCTGGCTCTCTGCACGTATTCGCAGTTTGAAATTACGACTTTTTATACCCAACATATGTTAAGACCTGAAAGCGGCAGTGTGTGACATTTTGCACAAACTCCCCTGCAGTTTTCAAAATAACCCAAATATCTCAATTTCGAGGCCTGAGCCATATTTTGGAGCCAAATTCATGCTCTCTGCACGTATTCGCAGTTTGAAATTACCACTTTTCATACCCAACATATGCCAAGTACTGAATGCGGTGTTTGGTCACATTTGTCCCAAACCCCCCTACAGTTTTCAAAATATCCCAAACATCCCAATTTCGAGGCTTGAGCCATATTTTGGAACCAAATTCTGGCTCTATGCACGTATTATCAGTTTGAAATTACGACTTTTTATTCCCAACATATGCCAAGTCCTGAAAGCGGCAGTTAGTGATATTTTGCACAAACTATCCTGCAGCTTTCGAAATATCCCAAATATCCCAATTTCGAGGCCTGAGTCATATTTTCAAGCCAAATTCTGGCTCTTTGCACGTATTCGTTGTTTGAAATTACGACTTTTTTATATCCAACATATGCCAAGTACAGAAATCGGCATTTGGTCACATTTGTCCCCATCCCCCCTGCAATTTACAAAATATCCCAAACATCCCAATTTCGAGGCCTGAGCCATATTTTGGAGCCAAATTCAGGCTCTCTGCACGTATTCGCAGTTTGAAATTACGACTTTTTATACCAAACATATGCCAAGTACTGAAAGCCGTGTTTGGTCACATTTGTCCCAAATTCCCCTGCAGTCTTCAAAATATCCCAAACATCCCAATTTCGAGGCCTGAGCCATTTTTTGGAGCCAAATGCTGGCTCTATGCACGTATTCGCAGATTGATATTATGACTTTTTATCCCCAACATATGCCAAGACCTGAAAGCGGCAGTGAGTGACATTTAACACAAACTTCCCTGCAGTTATCGAAATATTCCAAATATCCCAATTTCGAGGCCTGAGCCATATTTTGGAGTCAAATTCTCGCTCTCTGCACGTATTCACAGTTTGAAATTACGAATTTTTTTAACCAACATATGCCAAGTACTGAAAGCGGCGTTTGGTCACATTTGTCCCAATCCCTCCTTGCAATTTTCTAAATATCCCAAACATCCCAATTTCGAGGCCTGAGCCATATTTTGGAGCCAAATTCTGGCTCTCTGCACGTATTCGCAGTTTGAAATTACGACTTTTTAAACCCAAAATATGCCAAGTACTGAAAGCGGCGTTTGGTCATATGTGTCCCAAACTCCCCTGCGGTTTTCAAAATATCCCAAACATCCCAATTTCGAGGCCTGAGCCATATTATGCAGTCAAATTCTGGCTCTATGCACGTATTCGCAGTTTGAAATTACGACTTTTTATACCCAACATATGGCAAGTCCTGAAAGCGGCAGTGAGTGACATTTTGCAAAAGCTCCCCTGCAGTTTTCGAAATATCCCAAATATTTCAATTTCGAGACCTGAGCCATATTTTGGAGCCAAATTCTGGCTCTCTGCACGTATTCGCTGTTTGAAATTACGACTTTTTTATACCCAACATATGCCAAGTACTGATAGCGGCGTTTGGTCACATTTGTCCCAATCCCCCAGCAATTTTCAAAATATCCCAAACATCCCAATTTCGAGGCCTGAGCCATATTTTGGAGCCAAATTCTGGCTCTATGCACGTATTCGCAGTTTGAAATTACGACTTTTTATTCCCAACATAAGCCTAGTCCTGAAAGCGGCAGTGAGTCATATTTTGCACAAACTCCCCTGCAGCTTTCGAAATATCCAAAATATCCCAATTTCGAGGCCTGAGCCATATTTTCGAGCCAAATTCTGGCTCTCTGCACGTATTCGTTGCTTGAAATTACGACTTTTTAAACCCAACATATGCCAAGTACTGAAAGCGGCGTTTGGTCATATGTGTCCCAAACTCCCCTGCAGTTTTCAAAATATCCCAAACATCCCAATTTCGAGGCCTGAGCCATATTTTGGAGCCAAATTCATGCTCTCTGCACGTATTCGCAGTTTGAAATTACGAATTTTCATACCCAACATATGCCAAGTACTTAATGCGGCGTTTGGTCACATTTGTCCCAAACCCCCCTGCAGTTTTCAAAATATTACAAACATCCCAATTTCGAGGTCTGAGCCATATTTTGGAGCCAAATTCTGGCTCTATGCACGTATTATCAGTTTGAAATTACGACTTTTTATTCCCAACATATGCCAAGTCCTGAAAGTGGCAGTTAGTGATATTTTGCACAAACTATCCTGCAGCTTTCGAAATATCCCAAATATCCCAATTTCGAGGCCTGAGCCATATTTTCGTGCCAAATTCTGGCTCTTTACACGTATTCGTTGTTTGAAATTACGACTTTTTTATATCCAACATATGCCAAGTACAGAAAGCGGCGTTTGGTCACATTTGTCCCCATCCCTCCAGCAATTTTCAAAATATCCTAAACATCCCAATTTCGAGGCCTGATTCATATTTTGGAGCCAAATTCAGGCTCTCTGCACATTTTCGCAGTTTAAATTACGACTTTTTATACCCAACATATGCCAAGTACTGAAAGCGGCGTTTGGTCATATTTGTCCCAAACTCCCCGGCAGTTTTCAAAATATCCCAAACTTCCCAAATTCTAGGCCTGAGTCATATTTTGGAGCCAAATTCTGGCTCTCTGCATGTATTCGCAGTTTGAAATTACGACTTTTTATACTCAACATATGTAAAGACCTGAAAGCGGCAGTGTGTGACATTTTGCACAAACTCCCCTGCAGTTTTCAAAATAACCCAAATATCCCAATTTCGAGGCCTGAGCCATATTTTGCAGCCAAATTCATGCTCTCTGCACGTATTCGCAGTTTGAAATTACGACTTTTCATACCCAACATATGCCAAGTACTGAATGCGGCGTTTGGTCACATTTGTCCCAAACCCCCCTGCAGTTTTCAAAATATCCCAAACATCCCAATTTCGAGGCCTGAGCCATATTTTGGAGCCAAATTCTGGCTCTATGCACGTATTATCAGTTTGAAATTACGACATTTTTTTCCCAACATATGCCAAGTCCTGAAAGCGGCAGTTAGTGACATTTTGCACAAACTATCCTGCAGCTTTCGAAATATCCCAAATATCCCAATTTCGAGGCCTCAGCCATATTTTCGAGCCAAATTCTGGCTCTCTGCACGTATTCGTTGTTTGAAATTACGACTTTTTTATATCCAACATATGCCAAGTACAGAAAGAGGCGTTTGGTCACATTTGTCCCAATCCCCCCAGCTATTTTCAAAATATCCCAAACATCCTAATTTCGAGGCCTGAGCCATATTTTGGAGCCAAATTCAGGCTCTCTGCACGTATTCGCAGTTTGAAATTACGACTTTTTATACCCAACATATGCCAAGTACTGAAAGCGGCGTTAGGTCATATTTGCCCCAAACTTCCCTGCAGTTTTCAAAATATCCCAAACATCCCAATTTCGAATCTTGAGCCATATTTTGGAGCCAAATTCTGGCTCTCTGCACGTATTCGCAGTTTGAAATTACGACTTTTTATACCCAACATATGTTAAGACCTGAAAGCGGCAGTGTGTGACATTTTGAACAAACTCCCCTGCAGTTTTCAAAATATCCCAAATATCCCAATTTTGAGGCCTGAGCCATATTTTGGAGCCAAATTCTGGCTCTATGCACGTATTCGCAGTTTGAAATTACGACTTTTTATACCCAACATATGCCAAGACCTGAAAGCGGCAGCGAGTGACATTTAACACAAACTCCCCTGCAGTTATCGAAATATCCCAAATATCCCAATTTCGAGGCCTGAGCCATATTTTGGAGTCAAATTCTCGCTCTCTGCACGTATTCGCAGTTTGAAATTACGACTTTTTTTAACTAACATATGGCAAGTACTGAAAGCGGCGTTTGGTCACATTTGTCCCAATCCCTCCTTGCAATTTTCTAAATATCCCAAACATCCCAATTTCGAGGCCTAAGCCATATTTTGGAGCCAAATTCTGGCTCTCTGCACGTATTCGCAGTTTGAAATTACGACTTTTTAAACCCAACATATGCCAAGTACTGAAAGCGGCGTTTGGTCATATGTGTCCCAAACTCCCCTGCAGTTTTCAAAATATCCCAAACATCCCAATTTCGAGGCCTGAGCCATATTTTGGAGCCAAATTCATGCTCTCTGCACGTATTCGCAGTTTGAAATTACGAATTTTCATACCCAACATATGCCAAGTACTTAATGCGGCGTTTGGTCACATTTGTCCCAAACCCCCCTGCAGTTTTCAAAATATTACAAACATCCCAATTTCGAGGTCTGAGCCATATTTTGGAGCCAAATTCTGGCTCTATGCACGTATTATCAGTTTGAAATTACGACTTTTTATTCCCAACATATGCCAAGTCCTGAAAGTGGCAGTTAGTGATATTTTGCACAAACTATCCTGCAGCTTTCGAAATATCCCAAATATCCCAATTTCGAGGCCTGAGCCATATTTTCGTGCCAAATTCTGGCTCTTTGCACGTATTCGTTGTTTGAAATTACGACTTTTTTATATCCAACATATGCCAAGTACAGAAAGCGGCGTTTGGTCACATTTGTCCCCATCCCTCCAGCAATTTTCAAAATATCCTAAACATCCCAATTTCGAGGCCTGAGCCATATTTTCTAGCTAAATTCAGGCTCTCTGCACGTATTCGCAGTTTGAAATTACGACTTTTTATACCCAACATATGCCAAGTACTGAAAGCGGCGTTTGGTCACATTTGTCCCAAATTCCCCTGCAGTTTTCAACATATCCCAAACATCCCAATTTCGAGGTCTGAGCCATATTTTGGAGCCAAATGCTGGCTCTATGCACGTATTCGCAGATTGATATTATGACTTTTTATCCCCAACATATGCCAAGACCTGAAAGCGGCAGTGAGTGACATTTAACACAAACTCCCCTGCAGTTATCGAAATATCCCAAATATCCCAATTTCGAGGCCTGAGCCATATTTTGGAGTCAAATTCTCGCTCTCTGCACGTATTCGCAGTTTGAAATTACGACTTTATTTTAACCAACATATGCCAAGTACTGAAAGCGGCGTTTGGTCACATTTGTCCCAATCCCTCCTTGCAATTTTCTAAATATCCCAAACATCCCAATTTCGAGGCCTGAGCCATATTTTGGAGCCAAATTCTGGCTCTCTGCACGTATTCGCAGTTTGAAATTACGACTTTTTTATACCCAACATATGCAGAGTACTAAAAGCGGCGTTTGGTCACATTTGTCCTAATCCCCCCAGCAATTTTCAAAATATCCCAAACATCCCAATTTCGAGGCCTGAGCCATATTTTGGAGCCAAATTCTGGCTCTCTGCACGTATTCGCATTTTGAAATTACGAATTTTTTATACCCAACATATGCCAAGTACTGAAAGCGGCGTTTGGTCATATTTGTCCCAAACTCCCCTGCAGTTTTCAAAATATCTCAAACTTCCCTATTTCCAGGCCTGATTCATATTTTGGAGCCAAATTCAGGCTCTCTGCACATTTTCGCAGTTTAAATTACGACTTTTTATACCCAACATATGCCAAGTACTGAAAGCGGCGTTTGGTCATATTTGTCCCAAACTCCCCGGCAGTTTTCAAAATATCCCAAACTTCCCAATTTCGAGGCCTGAGTCATATTTTGGAGCCAAATTCTGGCTCTCTGCATGTATTCGCAGTTTGAAATTACGACTTTTTATACTCAACATATGTAAAGACCTGAAAGCGGCAGTGTGTGACATTTTGCACAAACTCCCCTGCAGTTTTCAAAATAACCCAAATATCCCAATTTCGAGGCCTGAGCCATATTTTGCAGCCAAATTCATGCTCTCTGCACGTATTCGCAGTTTGAAATTACGACTTTTCATACCCAACATATGCCAAGTACTGAATGCGGCGTTTGGTCACATTTGTCCCAAACCCCCCTGCAGTTTTCAAAATATCCCAAACATCCCAATTTCGAGGCCTGAGCCATATTTTGGAGCCAAATTCTGGCTCTATGCACGTATTATCAGTTTGAAATTACGACATTTTATTCCCAACATATGCCAAGTCCTGAAAGCGGCAGTTAGTGACATTTTGCACAAACTATCCTGAGGCTTTCGAAATATCCCAAATATCCCAATTTCGAGGCCTCAGCCATATTTTCGAGCCAAATTCTGGCTCTCTGCACGTATTCGTTGTTTGAAATTACGAATTTTTTATATCCAACATATGCCAAGTACAGAAAGAGGCGTTTGGTCACATTTGTCCCAATCCCCCCAGCTATTTTCAAAATATCCCAAACATCCTAATTTCGAGGCCTGAGCCATATTTTGGAGCCAAATTCAGGCTCTCTGCACGTATTCGCAGTTTGAAATTACGACTTTTTATACCCAACATATGCCAAGTACTGAAAGCGGCGTTTGGTCATATTTGCCCCAAACTTCCCTGCAGTTTTCAAAATATCCCAAACATCCCAATTTCGAATCTTGAGCCATATTTTGGAGCCAAATTCTGGCTCTCTGCACGTATTCGCAGTTTGAAATTACGACTTTTTATACCCAACATATGTTAAGACCTGAAAGCGGCAGTGTGTGACATTTTGAACAAACTCCCCTGCAGTTTTCAAAATATCCCAAATATCCCAATTTTGAGGCCTGAGCCATATTTTGGAGCCAAATTCTGGCTCTATGCACGTATTCGCAGTTTGAAATTACGACTTTTTATTCCCAACATATGCCAAGTCCTGAAAGCAGCAGTGAGTGATATTTTGCGCAAACTCCCCTGCAGCTTTCGAAATATCCAAAATATCCCAATTTCGAGGCATGAGCCATATTTTCGAGCCAAATTCTGGCTCTTTGAACTTATTCGTTGTTTGAAATTACGATTTTTTATATCCAACATATGCCAAGTACAGAAATCGGCGTTTGGTCACATTTGTCCCCATCCCCCAAGCAATTTTCAAAATATCCCAAACATCCCAATTTCGAGGCCTGAGCCATATTTTGGAGCCAAATTCAGGCTCTCTGCACGTATTCGCAGTTTGAAATTACGACTTTTTATACCCAACATATGCCAAGTACTGAAAGCGGCGTTTGGTCACATTTGTCCCAAATTCCCCTGCAGTTTTCAAAATATCAAAAACATCCCAATTTCGAGGCCTGAGGCATTTTTTGGAGCCAAATGCTGGCTCTATGCACGTATTCGCAGATTGATATTATGACTTTTTATCCCCAACAAATGCCAAGACCTGAAAGCGGCAGTGAGTGACATTTAACACAAACTCCCCTGTAGTTATCGAAATATCCCAAATATTCCAATTTCGAGGCCTGAGCTATATTTTGGAGTCAAATTCTCGCTCTCTGCACGTATTCGCAGTTTGAAATTACGACTTTTTTTAACCAATATATGCCAAGTACTGAAAGCGGCGTTTGGTCACATTTGTCCCAATCCCTCCTTGCAATTTTCTAAATATCCCAAACATCCCAATTTCGAGGCCTGAGCCATATTTTGGAGCCAAATTCTGGCTCTCTGCACGTATTCGCAGTTTGAAATTACGACTATTTTATACCCAACATATGCCAAGTACTGAAAGCGGCGTTTGGTCATATTTGTCCCAAACTTCCCTGCAGTTTTCAAAATATCTCAAACTTCCCTATTTCCAGGCCTGAATGATATTTTGGAGCCAAGTTCAGGCTCTCTGCACGTATTCGCAGTTTAAATTACGACTTTTTATACCCAACATATGCCAAGTACTGAAAGCGGCGTTTGGTCACATTTGTCCCAATCCCCCCAGCAATTTTCAAAATATCCCAAACATCCCAATTTCGAGGTGTGAGCCATATTTTGGAGCCAAATTCTGCCTCTCTGCACGTATTCGCAGTTTGAAATTACGACTTTTTATTCCCAACATAAGCCTAGTCCTGAAAGCGGCAGTGAGTCATATTTTGCACAAACTCCCCTGCAGCTTTCGAAATATCCAAAATATCCCAATTTCGAGGCCTGAGCCATATTTTCGAGCCAAATTCTGGCTCTCTGCACGTATTCGTTGCTTGAAATTACGACTTTTTTATACCCAACATATGCAGAGTACTAAAAGCAGCGTTTGGTCACATTTGTCCCAATACCCCCAGCAATTTTCAAAATATCCCAAACATCCCAATTTCGAGGCCTGAGCCATATTTTGGAGCCAAATTCTGGCTCTCTGCACGTATTCGCAGTTTGAAATTACGACTTTTTTATACCCAACATATGCCAAGACCTGAAAGCGGCAGTGAGTGACATTTAACACAAACTCCCCTGCAGTTATCGAAATATCCCAAATATCCCAATTTCGAGGCCTGTGCCATATTTTGGAGTCAAATTCTCGCTCTCTGCACGTATTCGCAGTTTGAAATTACGACTTTTTTTAACTAACATATGGCAAGTACTGAAAGCGGCGTTTGGTCACATTTGTCCCAATCCCTCCTTGCAATTTTCTAAATATCCCAAACATCCCAATTTCGAGGCCTAAGCCATATTTTGGAGCCAAATTCTGGCTCTCTGCACGTATTCGCAGTTTGAAATTACGACTTTTTAAACCCAACATATGCCAAGTACTGAAAGCGGCGTTTGGTCATATGTGTCCCAAACTCCCCTGCAGTTTTCAAAATATCCCAAACATCCCAATTTCGAGGCCTGAGCCATATTTTGGAGCCAAATTCATGCTCTCTGCACGTATTCGCAGTTTGAAATTACGAATTTTCATACCCAACATATGCCAAGTACTTAATGCGGCGTTTGGTCACATTTGTCCCAAACCCCCCTGCAGTTTTCAAAATATTACAAACATCCCAATTTCGAGGTCTGAGCCATATTTTGGAGCCAAATTCTGGCTCTATGCACGTATTATCAGTTTGAAAATTACGACTTTTTATTCCCAACATATGCCAAGTCCTGAAAGTGGCAGTTAGTGATATTTTGCACAAACTATCCTGCAGCTTTCGAAATATCCCAAATATCCCAATTTCGAGGCCTGAGCCATATTTTCGTGCCAAATTCTGGCTCTTTGCACGTATTCGTTGTTTGAAATTACGACTTTTTTATATCCAACATATGCAAAGTACAGAAAGCGGCGTTTGGTCACATTTGTCCCCATCCCTCCAGCAATTTTCAAAATATCCTAAACATCCCAATTTCGAGGCCTGAGCCATATTTTCTAGCTAAATTCAGGCTCTCTGCACGTATTCGCAGTTTGAAATTACGACTTTTTATACCCAACATATGCCAAGTACTGAAAGCGGCGTTTGGTCACATTGTCCCAAATTCCCCTGCAGTTTTCAACATATCCCAAAACATCCCAATTTCGAGGTCTGAGCCATATTTTGGAGCCAAATGCTGGCTCTATGCACGTATTCGCAGATTGATATTATGACTTTTTATCCCCAACATATGCCAAGACCTGAAAGCGGCAGTGAGTGACATTTAACACAAGCTCCCCTGCAGTTATCGAAATATACCAAAAATATCCCAATTTCGAGGCCTGAGCCATATTTTGGAGTCAAATTCTCGCTCTCTGCACGTATTCGCAGTTTGAAATTACGACTTTATTTTAACCAACATATGCCAAGTACTGAAAGCGGCGTTTGGTCACATTTGTCCCAATCCCTCCTTGCAATTTTCTAAATATCCCAAACATCCCAATTTCGAGGCCTGAGCCATATTTTGGAGCCAAATTCTGGCTCTCTGCACGTATTCGCAGTTTGAAATTACGACTTTTTTATACCCAACATATGCAGAGTACTAAAAGCGGCATTTGGTCACATTTGTCCTAATCCCCCCAGCAATTTTCAAAATATCCCAAACATCCCAATTTCGAGGCCTGAGCCATATTTTGGAGCCAAATTCTGGCTCTCTGCACGTATTCGCATTTTGAAATTACGAATTTTTTATACCCAACATATGCCAAGTACGTAAAGCGGCGTTTGGTCATATTTGTCCCAAACTCCCCTGCAGTTTTCAAAATATCTCAAACTTCCCTATTTCCAGGCCTGATTCATATTTTGGAGCCAAATTCAGGCTCTCTGCACATTTTCGCAGTTTAAATTACGACTTTTTATACCCAACATATGCCAAGTACTGAAAGCGGCGTTTGGTCATATTTGTCCCAAACTCCCCGGCAGTTTTCAAAATATCCCAAACTTCCCAATTTCGAGGCCTGAGTCATATTTTGGAGCCAAATTCTGGCTCTCTGCATGTATTCGCAGTTTGAAATTACGACTTTTTATACTCAACATATGTAAAGACCTGAAAGCGGCAGTGTGTGACATTTTGCACAAACTCCCCTGCAGTTTTCAAAATAACCCAAATATCCCAATTTCGAGGCCTGAGCCATATTTTGCAGCCAAATTCATGCTCTCTGCACGTAATCGCAGTTTGAAATTACGACTTTTCATACCCAACATATGCCAAGTACTGAATGCGGCATTTGGTCACATTTGTCCCAAACCCCCCTGCAGTTTTCAAAATATCCCAAACAACCCCATTTTCGAGGCCTGAGCCATATTTTGGAGCCAAATTCTGGCTCTATGCACGTATTATCAGTTTGAAATTACGACATTTTATTCCCAACATATGCCAAGTCCTGAAAGCGGCAGTTAGTGACATTTTGCACAAACTATCCTGCAGCTTTCGAAATATCCCAAATATCCCAATTTCGAGGCCTCAGCCATATTTTCGAGCCAAATTCTGGCTCTCTGCACGTATTCGTTGTTTGAAATTACGACTTTTTTATATCCAACATATGCCAAGTACAGAAAGAGGCGTTTGGTCACATTTGTCCCAATCCCCCCAGCTATTTTCAAAATATCCCAAACATCCTAATTTCGAGGCCTGAGCCATATTTTGGAGCCAAATTCAGGCTCTCTGCAAGTATTCGCAGTTTGAAATTACGACTTTTTATACCCAACATATGCCAAGTACTGAAAGCGGCGTTTGGTCATATTTGCCCCAAACTTCCCTGCAGTTTTCAAAATATCCCAAACATCCCAATTTCGAATCTTGAGCCATATTTTGGAGCCAAATTCTGGCTCTCTGCACGTATTCGCAGTTTGAAATTACGACTTTTTATACCCAACATATGTTAAGACCTGAAAGCGGCAGTGTGTGACATTTTGAACAAACTCCCCTGCAGTTTCCAAATATCCCAAATATCCCAATTTTGAGGCCTGAGCCATATTTTGGAGCCAAATTCTGGCTCTATGCACGTATTCGCAGTTTGAAATTACGACTTTTTATTCCCAACATATGCCAAGTCCTGAAAGCAGCAGTGAGTGATATTTTGCGCAAACTCCCCTGCAGCTTTCGAAATATCCAAAATATCCCAATTTCGAGGCCTGAGCCATATTTTCGAGCCAAATTCTGGCTCTTTGCACGTATTCGTTGTTTGAAATTACGATTTTTTATATCCAACATATGCCAAGTACAGAAATCGGCGTTTGGTCACATTTGTCCCCATCCCCCAAGCAATTTTCAAAATATCCCAAACATCCCAATTTCGAGGCCTGAGCCATATTTTGGAGCCAAATTCAGGCTCTCTGCACGTATTCGCAGTTTGAAATTACGACTTTTTATACCCAACATATGCCAAGTACTGAAAGCGGCGTTTGGTCACATTTGTCCCAAATTCCCCTGCAGTTTTCAAAATATCAAAAACATCCCAATTTCGAGGCCTGAGGCATTTTTTGGAGCCAAATGCTGGCTCTATGCACGTATTCGCAGATTGATATTATGACTTTTTATCCCCAACAAATGCCAAGACCTGAAAGCGGCAGTGAGTGACATTTAACACAAACTCCCCTGTAGTTATCGAAATATCCCAAATATTCCATTTTCGAGGCCTGAGCTATATTTTGGAGTCAAATTCTCGCTCTCTGCACGAATTCGCAGTTTGAAATTACGACTTTTTTTAACCAATATATGCCAAGTACTGAAAGCGGCGTTTGGTCACATTTGTCCCAATCCCTCCGTGCAATTTTCTAAATATCCCAAACATCCCAATTTCGAGGCCTGAGCCATATTTTGGAGCCAAATTCTGGCTCTCTGCACGTATTCGCAGTTTGAAATTACGAATTTTTTATACCCAACATATGCCAAGTACTGAAAGCGGCGTTTGGTCATATTTGTCCCAAACTTCCCTGCAGTTTTCAAAATATCTCAAACTTCCCTATTTCCAGGCCTGAATGATATTTTGGAGCCAAGTTCAGGCTCTCTGCACGTATTCGCAGTTTAAATTACGACTTTTTATACCCAACATATGCCAAGTACTGAAAGTGGCGTTTGGTCATATTTGTCCCAAACTCCCCTGCAGTTTTCAAAATATCCCAAACTTCATAATTTCGAGGCCTGAGTCATATTTTGGAGCCAAATTCTGGCTCTCTGCACGTATTCGCAGTTTGAAATTACGACTTTTTATACCCAACATATGTTAAGACCTGAAAGCGGCAGTGTGTGACATTTTGCACAAACTCCCCTGCAGTTTTCAAAATAACCCAAATATCTCAATTTCGAGGCCTGAGCCATATTTTGGAGCCAAATTCATGCTCTCTGCACGTATTCGCAGTTTGAAATTACGACTTTTCATACCCAACATATGCCAAGTACTGAATGCGGTGTTTGGTCACATTTGTCCCAAACCCCCCTGCAGTTTTCAAAATATCCCAAACATCCCAATTTCGAGGCTTGAGCCATATTTTGGAGCCAAATTCTGGCTCTCTGCACGTATTCGCAGTTTGAAATTACGACTTTTTAAACCCAACATATGCCAAGTACTGAAAGCGGCGTTTGGTCATATGTGTCCCAAACTCCCCTGCAGTTTTCAAAATATCCCAAACATCCCAATTTCGAGGCCTGAGCCATATTTTGCAGCCAAATTCTGGCTCTATGCACGTATTCGCAGTTTGAAATTACGACTTTTTATACCCAACATATGGCAAGTCCTGAAAGCGGCAGTGAGTGACATTTTGCAAAAGCTCCCCTGCAGTTTTCGAAATATCCCAAATATTTCAATTTCGAGACCTGAGCCATATATTGGAGCCAAATTCTGGCTCTCTGCACGTATTCGCTGTTTGAAATTACGACTTTTTTATACCCAACATATGCCAAGTACTGAAAGCGGCGTTTGGTCACATTTGTCCCAATCCCCCCAGCAATTTTCAAAATATCCCAAACATCCCAATTTCGAGGTGTGAGCCATATTTTGGAGCCAAATTCTGCCTCTCTGCACGTATTCGCAGTTTGAAATTACGAATTTTTATACCCAACATATGCCAAGTACTGAAAGCAGCGTTTGGTCATATTTGTCCCAAACTCCCCTGCAGTTTTCAAAATATCCCAATCTCCCCAATTTTGAGGCCTGAGTCATATTTTGGAGCCAAATTCTGGCTCTCTGCACGTATTCGCAGTTTGAAATTACGACATTTTATACCCAACATATGTTAAGACCTGAAAGCGGCAGTGTGTGACATTTTGCACAAACTCCCCTGCAGTTTTCAAAATATCCCAAATATCCCAATTTCGAGGCCTGAGCCATATTTTGGAGTCAAATTCTCGCTCTCTGCACGTATTCGCAGTTTGAAATTACGACTTTTTTAACTAACATATGGCAAGTACTGAAAGCGGCGTTTGGTCACATTTGTCCCAATCCCTCCTTGCAATTTTCTAAATATCCCAAACATCCCAATTTCGAGGCCTAAGCCATATTTTGGAGCCAAATTCTGGCTCTCTGCACGTATTCGCAGTTTGAAATTACGAATTTTTATACCCAACATATGCCAAGTACTGAAAGCAGCGTTTGGTCATATTTGTCCCAAACTCCCCTGCAGTTTTCAAAATATCCCAATCTCCCCAATTTTGAGGCCTGAGTCATATTTTGGAGCCAAATTCTGGCTCTCTGCACGTATTCGCAGTTTGAAATTACGACATTTTATACCCAACATATGTTAAGACCTGAAAGCGGCAGTGTGTGACATTTTGAACAAACTCCCCTGCAGTTTCAAAATATCCCAAACATCCCAATTTCGAGGCCTGAGCCATATTATGCAGTCAAATTCTGGCTCTATGCACGTATTCGCAGTTTGAAATTACGACTTTTTATACCCAACATATGGCAAGTTCCTGAAAGCGGCAGTGAGTGACATTTTGCAAAAGCTCCCCTGCAGTTTTCGAAATATCCCAAATAATTCAATTTCGAGACCTGAGCCATATTTTGGAGCCAAATTCTGGCTCTCTGCACGTATTCGCTGTTTGAAATTACGATTTTTTTATACCCAACATATGCCAAGTACTGATAGCGGCGTTTGGTCACATTTGTCCCAATCCCCCCAGCAATTTTCAAAATATCCCAAACATCCCAATTTCGAGGCCTGAGCCATATTTTGGAGCCAAATTCTGGCTCTATGCACGTATTCGCAGTTTGAAATTACGACTTTTTATTCCCAACATAAGCCTAGTCCTGAAAGCGGCAGTGAGTCATATTTTGCACAAACTCCCCTGCAGCTTTCGAAATATCCAAAATATCCCAATTTCGAGGCCTGAGCCATATTTTCGAGCCAAATTCTGGCTCTCTGCACGTATTCGTTGCTTGAAATTACGACTTTTTTATACCCAACATATGCAGAGTACTAAAAGCAGCGTTTGGTCACATTTGTCCCAATACCCCCAGCAATTTTCAAAATATCCCAAACATCCCAATTTCGAGGCCTGAGCCATATTTTGGAGCCAAATTCTGGCTCTCTGCACGTATTCGCAGTTAGAAATTACGACTTTTTTATACCCAACATATGCCAAGACCTGAAAGCGGCAGTGAGTGACATTTAACACAAACTCCCCTGCAGTTATCGAAATATCCCAAATATCCCAATTTCGAGGCCTGAGCCATATTTTGGAGTCAAATTCTCGCTCTCTGCACGTATTCGCAGTTTGAAATTACGACTTTTTTTAACTAACATATGGCAAGTACTGAAAGCGGCGTTTGGTCACATTTGTCCCAATCCCTCCTTGCAATTTTCTAAATATCCCAACATCCCAATTTCGAGGCCTAAGCCATATTTTGGAGCCAAATTCTGGCTCTCTGCACGTATTCGCAGTTTGAAATTACGAATTTTTATACCCAACATATGCCAAGTACTGAAAGCAGCGTTTGGTCATATTTGTCCCAAACTCCCCTGCAGTTTTCAAAATATCCCAATCTCCCCAATTTTGAGGCCTGAGTCATATTTTGGAGCCAAATTCTGGCTCTCTGCACGTATTCGCAGTTTGAAATTACGACATTTTATACCCAACATATGTTAAGACCTGAAAGCGGCAGTGTGTGACATTTTGAACAAACTCCCCTGCAGTTTTCAAAATATCCCAAACATCCCAATTTCGAGGCCTGAGCCATATTATGCAGTCAAATTCTGGCTCTATGCACGTATTCGCAGTTTGAAATTACGACTTTTTATACCCAACATATGGCAAGTTCCTGAAAGCGGCAGTGAGTGACATTTTGCAAAAGCTCCCCTGCAGTTTTCGAAATATCCCAAATAATTCAATTTCGAGACCTGAGCCATATTTTGGAGCCAAATTCTGGCTCTCTGCACGTATTCGCTGTTTGAAATTACGATTTTTTTATACCCAACATATGCCAAGTACTGATAGCGGCGTTTGGTCACATTTGTCCCAATCCCCCCAGCAATTTTCAAAATATCCCAAACATCCCAATTTCGAGGCCTGAGCCATATTTTGGAGCCAAATTCTGGCTCTATGCACGTATTCGCAGTTTGAAATTACGACTTTTTATTCCCAACATAAGCCTAGTCCTGAAAGCGGCAGTGAGTCATATTTTGCACAAACTCCCCTGCAGCTTTCGAAATATCCAAAATATCCCAATTTCGAGGCCTGAGCCATATTTTCGAGCCAAATTCTGGCTCTCTGCACGTATTCGTTGCTTGAAATTACGACTTTTTTATACCCAACATATGCAGAGTACTAAAAGCAGCGTTTGGTCACATTTGTCCCAATACCCCCAGCAATTTTCAAAATATCCCAAACATCCCAATTTCGAGGCCTGAGCCATATTTTGGAGCCAAATTCTGGCTCTCTGCACGTATTCGCAGTTTGAAATTACGACTTTTTTATACCCAACATATGCCAAGACCTGAAAGCGGCAGTGAGTGACATTTAACACAAACTCCCCTGCAGTTATCGAAATATCCCAAATATCCCAATTTCGAGGCCTGAGCCATATTTTGGAGTCAAATTCTCGCTCTCTGCACGTATTCGCAGTTTGAAATTACGACTTTTTTAACTAACATATGGCAAGTACTGAAAGCGGCGTTTGGTCACATTTGTCCCAATCCCTCCTTGCAATTTTCTAAATATCCCAAACATCCCAATTTCGAGGCCTAAGCCATATTTTGGAGCCAAATTCTGGCTCTCTGCACGTATTCGCAGTTTGAAATTACGACTTTTTAAACCCAACATATGCCAAGTACTGAAAGCGGCGTTTGGTCATATGTGTCCCAAACTCCCCTGCAGTTTTCAAAATATCCCAAACATCCCAATTTCGAGGCCTGAGCCATATTTTGGAGCCAAATTCATGCTCTCTGCACGTATTCGCAGTTTGAAATTACGAATTTTCATACCCAACATATGCCAAGTACTTAATGCGGCGTTTTGGTCACATTTGTCCCAAACCCCCCTGCAGTTTTCAAAATATTACAAACATCCCAATTTCGAGGTCTGAGCCATATTTTGGAGCCAAATTCTGGCTCTATGCACGTATTATCAGTTTGAAATTACGACTTTTTATTCCCAACATATGCCAAGTCCTGAAAGTGGCAGTTAGTGATATTTTGCACAAACTATCCTGCAGCTTTCGAATATCCCAAATATCCCAATTTCGAGGCCTGAGCCATATTTTCGTGCCAAATTCTGGCTCTTTGCACGTATTCGTTGTTTGAAATTACGACTTTTTTATATCCAACATATGCCAAGTACAGAAAGCGGCGTTTGGTCACATTGTCCCCATCCCTCCAGCAATTTTCAAAATATCCTAAACATCCAATTTCGAGGCCTGAGCCATATTTTCTAGCTAAATTCAGGCTCTCTGCACGTATTCGCAGTTTGAAATTACGACTTTTTATACCCAACATATGCCAAGTACTGAAAGCGGCGTTTGGTCACATTTGTCCCAAATTCCCCTGCAGTTTTCAACATATCCCAAACATCCCAATTTCGAGGTCTGAGCCATATTTTGGAGCCAAATGCTGGCTCTATGCACGTATTCGCAGATTGATATTATGACTTTTTATCCCCAACATATGCCAAGACCTGAAGCGGCAGTGAGTGACATTTAACACAAGCTCCCCTGCAGTTATCGAAATATACCAAAAATATCCCAATTTCGAGGCCTGAGCCATATTTTGGAGTCAAATTCTCGCTCTCTGCACGTATTCGCAGTTTGAAATTACGACTTTATTTTAACCAACATATGCCAAGTACTGAAAGCGGCGTTGGTCACATTTGTCCCAATCCCTCCTTGCAATTTTCTAAATATCCCAAACATCCCAATTTCGAGGCCTGAGCCATATTTTGGAGCCAAATTCTGGCTCTCTGCACGTATCGCAGTTTGAAATTACGACTTTTTTATACCCAACATATGCAGAGTACTAAAAGCGCATTTGGTCACATTTGTCCTAATCCCCCCAGCAATTTTCAAAATATCCCAAACATCCCAATTTCGAGGCCTGAGCCATATTTGGAGCCAAATTCTGGCTCTCTGCACGTATTCGCATTTTGAAATTACGAATTTTTTATACCCAACATATGCCAAGTACATAAAGCGGCGTTTGGTCATATTTGTCCCAAACTCCCCTGCAGTTTTCAAAATATCTCAAACTTCCCTATTTCCAGGCCATGATTCATATTTTGGAGCCAAATTCAGGCTCTCTGCACATTTTCGCAGTTTAAATTACGACTTTATTATACCCAACATATGCCAAGTACTGAAAGCGGCGTTTGGTCATATTTGTCCCAAACTCCCCGGCAGTTTTCAAATATCCCAAACTTCCCAATTTCGAGGCCTGAGTCATATTTTGGAGCCAAATTCTGGCTCTCTGCATGTATTCGCAGTTTGAAATTACGACTTTTTATACTCAACATATGTAAAGACCTGAAAGCGGCAGTGTGTGACATTTTGCACAAACTCCCCTGCAGTTTTCAAAATAACCCAAATATCCCAATTTCGAGGCCTGAGCCATATTTTTGCAGCCAAATTCATGCTCTCTGCACGTATCGCAGTTTGAAATTACGACTTTTCATACCCAACATATGCCAAGTACTGAATGCGGCGTTTGGTCACATTTGTCCCAAACCCCCTGCAGTTTTCAAAATATCCCAAACATCCCAATTTCGAGGCCTGAGCCATATTTTGGAGCCAAATTCTGGCTCTATGCACGTATTATCAGTTTGAAATTACGACATTTTATTCCCAACATATGCCAAGTCCTGAAAGCGGCAGTTAGTGACATTTTGCACAAACTATCCTGCAGCTTTCGAAATATCCCAATATCCCAATTTCGAGGCCTCAGCCATATTTTCGAGCCAAATTCTGGCTCTCTGCACGTATTCGTTGTTTGAAATTACGACTTTTTTTATATCCAACATATGCCTAGTACAGAAAGAGGCGTTTGGTCACATTGTCCCAATCCCCCCAGCTATTTTCAAAATATCCCAAACATCCTAATTTCGAGGCCTGAGCCATATTTTGGAGCCAAATTCAGGCTCTCTGCACGTATTCGCAGTTTGAAATTACGACTTTTTATACCCAACATATGCCAAGTACTGAAAGCGGCGTTTGGTCATATTTGCCCCAAACTTCCCTGCAGTTTTCAAAATATCCAAACATCCCAATTTCGAATCTTGAGCCATATTTTGGAGCCAAATTCTGGCTCTCTGCACGTATTCGCAGTTTGAAATTACGACTTTTTATACCCAACATATGTTAGACCTGAAAGCGGCAGTATGTGACATTTTGAACAAACTCCCCTGCAGTTTCCAAATATCCCAAATATCCCAATTTTGAGGCCTGAGCCATATTTTGGAGCCAAATTCTGGCTCTATGCACGTATTCGCAGTTTGAAATTACGACTTTTTATACCCAACATATGTTAAGACCTGAAAGCGGCAGTGTGTGACATTTTGCACAAACTCCCCTGCAGTTTTCAAAATAACCCAAATATCTCAATTTCGAGGCCTGAGCTATATTTTGGAGCCAAATTCATGCTCTCTGCACGTATTCGCAGTTTGAAATTACGACTTTTCATACCCAACATATGCCAAGTACTGAATGCGGTGTTTGGTCACATTTGTCCCAAACCCCCTGCAGTTTTCAAAATATCCCAAACATCCCAATTTCGAGGCTTGAGCCATATTTTGGAGCCAAATTCTGGCTCTCTGCACGTATTCGCAGTTTGAAATTACGACTTTTTAAACGCAACATATGCCAAGTACTGAAAGCGGCGTTTGGTCATATGTGTCCCAAACTCCCCTGCAGTTTTCAAAATATCCCAAACATCCCAATTTCGAGGCCTGAGCCATATTTTGCAGCCAAATTCTGGCTCTATGCACGTATTCGCAGTATGAAATTACGACTTTTTATACCCAACATATGGCAAGTCCTGAAAGCGGCAGTGAGTGACATTTTGCAAAAGCTCCCCTGCAGTTTTCGAAATATCCCAAATATTTCAATTTCGAGACCTGAGCCATATATTGGAGCCAAATTCTGGCTCTCTGCACGTATTCGCTGTTTGAAATTACGACTTTTTTATACCCAACATATGCCAAGTACTGAAAACGGCGTTTGGTCACATTTGTCCCAATCCCCCCAGCAATTTTCAAAATATCCCAAACATCCCAATTTCGAGGTGTGAGCCATATTTTGGAGCCAAATTCTGCCTCTCTGCACGTATTCGCAGTTTGAAATTACGAATTTTTATACCCAACATATGCCAAGTACTGAAAGCAGCGTTTGGTCATATTTGTCCCAAACTCCCCTGCAGTTTTCAAAATATCCCAATCTCCCCAATTTTGAGGCCTGAGTCATATTTTGGAGCCAAATTCTGGCTCTCTGCACGTATTCGCAGTTTGAAATTACGACATTTTATACCCAACATATGTTAAGACCTGAAAGCGGCAGTGTGTGACATTTTGCACAAACTCCCCTGCAGTTTTCAAAATATCCCAAATATCCCAATTTCGAGGCCTGAGACATATTTTGGAGCCAAATTCAGGCTCTCTGCACGTATTTGCAGTTTGAACTTACGACTTTTCATACCCAACATATGCCAAGTACTGAATGCGGCGTTTGGTCACATTTGTCCCAAACCCCCCTGCAGTTTTCAAAATATCCCAAACATCCCAATTTCGAGGCCTGAGCCATATTTTGGAGCCAAATTCTGGCTCTATGCACGTATTCGCAGTTTGAAATTACGACTTTTTATTCCCAACATAAGCCTAGTCCTGAAAGCGGCAGTGAGTCATATTTTGCACAAACTCCCCTGCAGCTTTCGAAATATCCAAAATATCCCAATTTCGAGGCCTGAGCCATATTTTCGAGCCAAATTCTGGCTCTCTGCACGTATTCGTTGCTTGAAATTACGACTTTTTTATACCCAACATATGCAGAGTACTAAAAGCAGCGTTTGGTCACATTTGTCCCAATCCCCCCAGCAACTTTCAAAATATCCCAAACATCCCAATTTCGAGGCCTGAGTCATATTTTGGAGCCAAATTCTGGCTCTCTGCAAGTATTCGCAGTTTGAAATTACGACTTTTTATACCCAACATATGCCAAGACCTGAAAGCGGCAGTGAGTGACATTTAACACAAACTCCCCTGCAGTTATCGAAATATCCCAAATATCCCAATTTCGAGGCCTGAGCCATATTTTGGAGTCAAATTCTCGCTCTCTGCACGTATTCGCAGTTTGAAATTACGACTTTTTTTAACTAACATATGCCAAGTACTGAAAGCGGCGTTTGGTCACATTTGTCCCAATCCCTCCTTGCAATTTTCTAAATATCCCAAACATCCCAATTTCGAGGCCTAATCCATATTTTGGAGCCAAATTCTGGCTCTCTGCACGTATTCGCAGTTTGAAATTACGACTTTTTAAACCCAACATATGCCAAGTACTGAAAGCGGCGTTTGGTCATATGTGTCCCAAACTCGCCTGCAGTTTTCAAAATATCCCAAACATCCCAATTTCGAGGCCTGAGCCATATTTTGGAGCCAAATTCATGCTCTCTGCACGTATTCGCAGTTTGAAATTACGAATTTTCATACCCAACATATGCCAAGTACTTAATGCGGCGTTTGGTCACATTTGTCCCAAACCCTCCTGCAGTTTTCAAATTCAGTTTTCATCCCAATTTCGAGGTCTGAGCCATATTTTGGAGCCAAATTCTGGCTCTATGCACGTATTATCAGTTTGAAATTACGACTTTTTATTCCCAACATATGCCAAGTCCTGAAAGCGGCAGTTAGTGATATTTTGCACAAACTATCCTGCAGCTTTCGAAATATCCCAAATATCCCAATTTCGAGGCCTGAGCCATATTTTCGAGCCAAATTCTGGCTCTTTGCACGTATTCGTTGTTTGAAATTACGACTTTTTTATATCCAACATATGCCAAGTACAGAAAGCGGCGTTTGGTCACATTTGTCCCCATCCCTCCAGCAATTTTCAAAATATCCTAAACATCCCAATTTCGAGGCCTGAGCCATATTTTCTAGCTAAATTCAGGCTCTCTGCACGTATTCGCAGTTTGAAATTACGACTTTTTATACCCAACATATGCCAAGTACTGAAAGCGGCGTTTGGTCACATTTGTCCCAAATTCCCCAGCAGTTTTCAACATATCCCAAACATCCCAATTTCGAGGTCTGAGCCATATTTTGGAGCCAAATGCTGGCTCTATGCACGTATTCGCAGACTGATATTATGACTTTTTATCCCAACATATGCCAAGACCTGAAAGCGTCAGTGAGTGACATTTAACACAAACTCCCCTGCAGTTATCGAAATATCCCAAATATCCCAATTTCGAGGCCTGAGCCATATTTTGAAGTCAAATTCTCGCTCTCTGCACGTATTCGCAGTTTGAAATTACGACTTTATTTTAACCAACATATGCCAAGTACTGAAAGCGGCGTTTGGTCACATTTGTCCCAATCCCTCCTTGCAATTTTCTAAATATCCCAAACATCCCAATTTCGAGGCCTGAGCCATATTTTGGAGCCAAATTCTGGCTCTGCACGTATTCGCAGTTTGAAATTACGACTTTTTTATACCCAACATATGCAGAGTACTAAAAGCGGCGTTTGGTCACATTTGTCCTAATCCCCCAGCAATTTTCAAAATATCCCAAACATCCCAATTTCGAGGCCTGAGCCATATTTTGGAACCAAATTCTGGCTCTCTGCACGTATTCGCAGTTTGAAATTACGAATTTTTTATACCCAACATATGCCAAGTACGGAAAGCGGCGTTTGGTCATATTTGTCCCAAACTCCCCGGCAGTTTTCAAAATATCCCAAACTTCCCAATTTCGAGGCCTGAGTCATATTTTGGAGCCAAATTCTGGCTCTCTGCACGTATTCGCAGTTTGAAATTACGACTTTTTATACTCAACATATGTAAAGACCTGAAAGCGGCAGTGTGTGACATTTTGCACAAACTCCCCTGCAGTTTTCAAAATAACCCAAATATCCCAATTTCGAGGCCTGAGCCATATTTTGGAGCCAAATTCATGCTCTCTGCACGTATTCGCAGTTTGAAATTACGACTTTTCATACCCAACATATGCCAAGTACTGAATGCGGCGTTTGGTCACATTTGTCCCAAACCCCCCTGCAGTTTTCAAAATATCCCAAACATCCCAATTTCGAGGCCTGAGCCATATTTTGGAGCCAAATTCTGGCTCTATGCACGTATTATCAGTTTGAAATTACGACATTTTATTCCCAACATATGCCAAGTCCTGAAAGCGGCAGTTAGTGACATTTTGCACAAACTATCCTGCAGCTTTCGAAATATCCCAAATATCCCAATTTCGAGGCCTCAGCCATATTTTCGAGCCAAATTCTGGCTCTCTGCACGTATTCGTTGTTTGAAATTACGACTTTTTTATATCCAACATATGCCAAGTACAGAAAGCGGCGTTTGGTCACATTTGTCCCAATCCCCCCAGCTATTTTCAAAATATCCCAAACATCCTAATTTCGAGGCCTGAGCCATATTTTGGAGCCAAATTCAGGCTCTCTGCACGTATTCGCAGTTTGAAATTACGACTTTTTATACCCAACATATGACAAGTATTGAAAGCGGCGTTTGGTCATATTTGCCCCAAACTTCCCTGCAGTTTTCAAAATATCCCAAACATCCCAATTTCGAAGCTTGAGCCATATTTTGGAGCCAAATTCTGGCTCTCTGCACGTATTCGCAGTTTGAAATTACGACTTTTTTTACCCAACATATGTTAAGACCTGAAAGCGGCAGTGTGTGACATTTTGCACAAACTCCCTGCAGTTTTCAAAATATCCCAAATATCCCAATTTTGAGGCCTGAGCCATATTTTGGAGCCAAATTCTGGCTCTATGCACGTATTCGCAGTTTGAAATTACGACTTTTTATTCCCAACATATGCCAAGTCCTGAAAGCAGCAGTGAGTGATATTTTGCGCAAACTCCCCTGCAGCTTTCGAAATATCCAAAATATCCCAAATTCGAGGCCTGAGCCATATTTTCGAGCCAAATTCTGGCTCTTTGAACTTATTCGTTGTTTGAAATTACGATTTTTTATATCCAACATATGCCAAGTACAGAAATCGGCGTTTGGTCACATTTGTCCCCATCCCCCCAGCAATTTTCAAAATATCCCAAACATCCCAATTTCGAGGCCTGAGCCATATTTTGGAGCCAAATTCAGGCTCTCTGCACGTATTCGCAGTTTGAAATTACGACTTTTTATACCCAACATATGCCAAGTACTGAAAGCGGCGTTTGGTCACATTTGTCCCAAATTCCCCTGCAGTTTTCAAAATATCAAAAACATCCCAATTTCGAGGCCTGAGGCATTTTTTGGAGCCAAATGCTGGCTCTATGCACGTATTCGCAGATTGATATTATGACTTTTTATCCCCAACAAATGCCAAGACCTGAAAGCGGCAGTGAGTGACATTTAACACAAACTCCCCTGCAGTTATCGAAATATCCCAAATATTCCAATTTCGAGGCCTGAGCCATATTTTGGAGTCAAATCTCGCTCTCTGCACGTATTCGCAGTTTGAAATTACGACTTTTTTTAACCAACATATGCCAAGTACTGAAAGCGGCGTTTGGTCACATTTGTCCCAATCCCTCCTTGCAGTTTTCTAAATATCCCAAACATCCCAATTTCGAGGCCTGAGCCATATTTTGGAGCCAAATTCTGGCTCTCTGCACGTATTCGCAGTTTGAAATTACGACTTTTTTATACCCATCATATGCCAAGTACTGAAAGCGGCGTTTGGTCATATTTGTCCCAAACTCCCTGCAGTTTTCAAAATATCTCAAACTTCCCTATTTCCAGGCCTGAATCATATTTTGGAGCCATATTCAGGCTCTCTGCACGTATTCGCAGTTTAAATTACGACTTTTTATACCCAACATATGCCAAGTACTGAAAGTGGCGTTTGGTCATATTTGTCCCAAACTCCCCTGCAGTTTTCAAAATATCCCAAACTTCCCAATTTCGAGGCCTGAATCATATTTTGGAGCCAAATTCTGGCTCTCTGCACGTATTCGCAGTTTGAAATTACGACTTTTTATACTCAACATATGTAAAGACCTGAAAGCGGCAGTGTGTGACATTTTGCACAAACTCCCCTGCAGTTTTCAAAATAACCCAAATATCCCAATTTCGAGGCCTGAGCCATATTTTGGAGCCAAATTCATGCTCTCTGCACGTATTCGCAGTTTGAAATTACGACTTTTCATACCCAACATATGCCAAGTACTGAATGCGGCGTTTGGTCACATTTGTCCCAAACCCCCCTGCAGTTTTCAAAATATCCCAAACATCCCAATTTCGAGGCCTGAGCCATATTTTGGAGCCAAATTCTGGCTCAATGCACGTATTATCAGTTTGAAATTACGACATTTTATTCCCAACATATGCCAAGTCCTGAAAGTGGCAGTTAGTGACATTTTGCACAAACTATCCTGCAGTTATCGAAATATTCCAAATATCCCAATTTCGAGGCCTGAGCCATATTTTGGAGTCAAATTCTCGCTCTCTGCACGTATTCACAGTTTGAAATTACGACTTTTTGTAACCAACATATGCCAAGTACTGAAAGCGGCGTTTAGTCACATTTGTCCCAATCCCCCCAGCAATTTTCAAAATATCCCAAACATCCCAATTTCGAGGTGTGAGCCATATTTTGGAGCCAAATTCTGCCTCTCTGCACGTATTCGCAGTTTGAAATTACGAATTTTTATACCCAACATATGCCAAGTACGGAAAGCAGCGTTTGGTCATATTTGTCCCAAACTCCCCTGCAGTTTTCAAAATATCCCAATCTCCCAATTTTGAGGCCTGAGTCATATTTTGGAGCCAAATTCTGGCTCTCTGCACGTATTCGCAGTTTGAAATTACGACTTTTTATACCCAACATATGTTAAGACCTGAAAGCGGCAGTGTGTGACATTTTGCACAAACTCCCCTGCAGTTTTCAAAATATCCCAAATATCCCAATTTCGAGGCCTGAGCCATATTTTGGAGCCAAATTCAGGCTCTCTGCACGTATTTGCAGTTTGAACTTACGAATTTTCATACCCAAACATATGCCAAGTACTGAATGCGGCGTTTGGTCACATTTGTCCCAAACCCCCTGCAGTTTTCAAAATATTCCAAACATCCCAATTTCGAGGCCTGAGCCATATTTTGGAGCCAAATTCTGGCTCTATGCACGTATTCGCAGTTTGAAATTACGACTTTTTATTCCCAACATAAGCCTAGTCCTGAAAGCGGCAGTGAGTCATATTTTGCACAAACTCCCCTGCAGCTTTCGAAATATCCAAAATATCCCAATTCGAGGCCTGAGCCATATTTTCGAGCCAAATTCTGGCTCTCTGCACGTATTCGTTGCTTGAAATTTCGACTTTTTATACCCAACATATGCAGAGTACTAAAAGCAGCGTTTGGACACATTTGTCCCAATCCTCCCAGCAATTTTCAAAATATCCCAAACATCCCAATTTCGAGGCCTGAGTCATATTTTGGAGCCAAATTCTGGCTCTCTGCACGTATTCGCAGTTTGAAATTACGACTTTTTTATACCCAACATATGCCAAGACCTGAAAGCGGCAGTGAGTGACATTTAACACAAACTCCCCTGCAGTTATCGAAATATCCCAAATATCCCAATTTCGAGGCCTGAGCCATATTTTGGAGTCAAATTCTCGCTCTCTGCACGTATTCGCAGTTTGAAATTACGACTTTTTTTAACCAACATATGCCAAGTACTGAAAGCGGCGTTTGGTCACATTTGTCCCAATCCCTCCTTGCAATTTTCTAAATATCCCAAACATCCCAATTTCGAGGCCTAAGCCATATTTTGGAGCCAAATTCTGGCTCTCTGCACGTATTCGCAGTTTGAAATTACGACTTTTTAAACCCAACATATGCCAAGTACTGAAAGCGGCGTTTGGTCATATGTGTCCCAAACTCCCCTGCAGTTTTCAAAATATCCCAAACATCCCAATTTCGAGGCCTGAGCCATATTTTGGAGCCAAATTCATGCTCTCTGCACGTATTCGCAGTTTGAAATTACGAATTTTCATACCCAACATATGCCAAGTACTTACTGCGGCGTTTGGTCACATTTCTCCCAAACCCCCCTGCAGTTTTCAAAATATCCCAAACATCCAATTTCGAGGTCTGAGCCATATTTTGGAGCCAAATTCTGGCTCTATGCACGTATTATCAGTTTGAAATTACGACTTTTTATTCCCAACATATGCCAAGTCCTGAAAGCGGCAGTTAGTGATATTTTGCACAAACCATCCTGCAGCTTTCGAAATATCCCAAATATCCCAATTTCGAGGCCTGAGCCATATTTTCGAGCCAAATTCTGGCTCTTTGCACGTATTCGTTGTTTGAAATTACGAATTTTTTATATCCAACATATGCCAAGTACAGAAAGCGGCGTTTGGTCACATTTGTCCCCATCCCTCCAGCAATTTTCAACATATCCTAAACATCCCAATTTCGAGGCCTGAGCCATATTTTCTAGCTAAATTCAGGCTCTCTGCACGTATTCGCAGTTTGAAATTACGACTTTTTATACCCAACATATGCCAAGTACTGAAAGCGGCGTTTGGTCACATTTGACCCAAAATCCCCAGCAGTTGTCAACATATCCCAAACATCCCAATTTCGAGGTCTGAGCCATATTTTGGAGCCAAATGTTGGCTCTATGCACGTATTCGCAGACTGATATTATGACTTTTTATCCCCAACATATGCCAAGACCTGAAAGCGGCAGTGAGTGACATTTAACACAAACTCCCCTGCAGTTATCGAAATATCCCAAATATCCCAATTTCGAGGCCTGAGCCATATTTTGGAGTCAAATTCTCGCTCTCTGCACGTATTCGCAGTTTGAAATTACGACTTTATTTTAACCAACATATGCCAAGTACAGAAATCGGCGTTTGGTCACATTTGTCCCCATCCCCCAGCAATTTTCAAAATATCCAAACATCCCAATTTCGAGGCCTGAGCCATATTTTGGAGCCAAATTCAGGCTCTCTGCACGTATTCGCAGTTTGAAATTACGACTTTTTATAACCAACATATGCCAAGTACTGAAAGCGGCATTTGGTCACATTTGTCCCAAATTCCCCTGCAGTTTTCAAAATATCAAAAACATCCCAATTTCGAGGCCTGAGGCATTTTTTGGAGCCAAATGCTGGCTCTATGCACGTATTCGCAGATTGATATTATGACTTTTTATCCCCAACAAATGCCAAGACCTGAAAGCGGCAGTGAGTGACATTTAACACAAACTCCCCTGCAGTTATCGAAATATCACAAATATTCCAATTTCGAGGCCTGAGCCATATTTTGGAGTCAAAATCTCGCTCTCTGCACGTATTCGCAGTTTGAACTTACGACTTTTCATACCCAACATATGCCAAGTACTGAATGCGGCGTTTGGTCACATTTGTCCCAAACCCCCCTGCAGTTTTCAAAATATCCCAAACATCCCAATTTCGTGGCCTGAGCCATATTTTGGAGCCAAATTCTGGCTCTATGCACGTATTCGCTGTTTGAAATTACGACTTTTTATTCCCAACATAAGCCTAGTCCTGAAAGCGGCAGTGAGTCATATTTTGCACAAACTCCCCTGCAGCTTTCGAAATATCCAAAATATCCCAATTTCGAGGCCTGAGCCATATTTTCGAGCCAAATTCTGGCTCTCTGCACGTATTCGTTGCTTGAAATTACGACTTTTTTATACCCAACATATGCAGAGTACTAAAAGCAGCGTTTGGTCACATTTGTCCCAATCCCCCCAGCAATTTTCAAAATATCCCAAACATCCCAATTTCGAGGCCTGAGCCATATTTTGGAGCCAAATTCTGGCTCTCTGCACGTATTCGCAGTTTGAAATTACGACTTTTTTATACCCAACATATGCCAAGACCTGAAAGCGGCAGTGTGTGACATTTAACACAAACTCCCCTGCAGTTATCGAAATATCCCAAATATCCCAATTTCTAGGCCTGAGCCATATTTTGGAGTCAAATTCTCGCTCTCTGCACGTATTCGCAGTTTGAAATTACGACTATTTTTAACCAACATATGCCAAGTACTGAAAGCGGCGTTTGGTCACATTTGTCCCAATCCCTCCTTGCAATTTTCTAAATATCCCAAACATCCCAATTTCGAGGCCTGAGCCATATTTTGGAGCCAAATTCTGGCTCTCTGCACGTATTCGCAGTTTGAAATTACGACTTTTTAAACCCAACATATGCCAAGTACTGAAAGCGGCGTTTGGTCATATGTGTCCCAAACTCTCCTGCAGTTTTCAAAATATCCCAAACATCCCAATTTCGAGGCCTGAGCCATATTTTGGAGCCAAATTCATGCTCTCTGCACGTATTCGCAGTTTGAAATTACGAATTTTCATACCCAACATATGCCAAGTACTTAATGCGGCGTTTGGTCACATTTGTCCCAAACCCCCCTGCAGTTTTCAAAATATCCCAAACATCCCAATTTCGAGGTCTGAGCCATATTTTGGAGCCAAATTCTGGCTCTATGCACGTATTATCAGTTTAAAATTACGACTTTTTATTCCCAACATATGCCAAGTCCTGAAAGCGGCAGTTAGTGATATTTTGCACAAACTATCCTGCAGCTTTCGAAATATCCCAAATATCCCAATTTCGAGGCCTGAGCCATATTTTCGAGCCAAATTCTGGCTCTTTGCACGTATTCGTTGTTTGAAATTACGACTCTTTTATATCCAACATATGCCAAGTACAGAAAGCGGCGTTTGGTCACATTTGTCCCCATCCCTCCAGCAATTTTCAAAATATCCTAAACATCCCAATTTCGAGGCCTGAGCCATATTTTGGAGCTAAATTCAGGCTCTCTGCACGTATTCGCAGTTTGAAATTACGACTTTTTATACCCAACATATGCCAAGTACTGAAAGCGGCGTTTGGTCACATTTGTCCCCATCCCTCCAGCAATTTTCAAATATCCCAAACATCCCAATTTCGAGGCCTGAGCCATATTTTGGAGCTAAATTCAGGCTCTCTGCACGTATTCGCAGTTTGAAATTACGACTTTTTATATCCAACATATGCCAAGTACTGAAAGTGGCGTTTGGTCACATTTGTCCCAAATTCCCCTGCAGTTTTCAACATATCCCAAACATCCCAATTTCGAGGCCTGAGCCATATTTTGGAGCCAAATGCTGGCTCTATGCACGTATTCGCAGACTGATATTATGACTTTTTATCCCCAACATATGCCAAGACCTGAAAGCGGCAATGAGTGACATTTAACACAAACTCCCCTGCAGTTATCGAAATATCCCAAATATCCCAATTTCGAAGCCTGAGCCATATTTTGGAGTCAAATTCTCGCTCTCTGCACGTATTCGCAGTATGAAATTACGACTTTATTTTAACCAACATATGCCAAGTACTGAAAGCGGCGTTTGGTCACATTTGTCCCAATCCCTCCTTGCAATTTTCTAAATATCCCAAACATCCCAATTTCGAGGCCTGAGCCATATTTTGGAGCCAAATTCTGGCTCTCTGCACGTATTCGCAGTTTGAAATTACGACTTTTTTATACCCAACATATGCAGAGTACTAAAAGCGGCGTTTGGTCACATTTGTCCTAATCCCCCCAGCAATTTTCAAAATATCCAAAACATCCCAATTTCGAGGCCTGAGCCATATTTTGGAGCCAAATTCTGGCTCTCTGCACGTATTCGCAGTTTGAAATTACTAATTTTTTATACCCAACATATGCCAAGTACGGAAAGCGGCGTTTGGTCATATTTGTCCCAAACTCCCCTGCAGTTTTCAAAATATCTCAAACTTCCCTATTTCCAGGCCTGATTCATATTTTGGAGCCAAATTCAGGCTCTCTGCACGTTTTCGCAGTTTAAATTACGACTTTTTATACCCAACATATGCCAAGTACTGAAAGCGGCGTTTGGTCATATTTGTCCCAAATTCCCCGGCAGTTTTCAAAATATCCCAAACTTCCCAATTTCGAGGCCTGAGTCATATTTTGGAGCCAAATTATGGCTCTCTGCATGTATTCGCAGTTTGAAATTACGACTTTTTATACTCACCATATGTTAAGACCTGAAAGCGGCAGTGTGTGACATTTTGCACAAACTCCCCTGCAGTTTTCAAAATAACCCAAATATCCCAATTTCGAGGCCAGAGCCATATTTTGGAGCCAAAATCATGCTCTCTGCACGTATTCGCAGTTTGAAATTACGACTTTTCATACCCAACATATGCCAAGTACTGAATGCGGCGTTTGGTCACATTTGTCCCAAACCCCCCTGCAGTTTTCAAAATATCCCAAACATCTCAATTTCGAGGCCTGAGCCATATTTTGGAGCCAAATTCTGGCTCTATGCACGTATTATCAGTTTGAAATTACGACTTTTTATTCCCACATATGCCAAGTCCTGAAAGTGGCAGTTAGTGATATTTTGCACAAACTATCCTGCAGCTTTCGAAATATCCCAAATATGCCAATTTCGAGGCCCGAACCATATTTTCGAGCCAAATTCTGGCTCTCTGCACGTATTCGTTATTTGAAATTTCGAATTTTTTATATCCAACATATGCCAAGTACAGAAAGCGGTGTTTGGTCACATTTGTCCCCATCCCCCAATTTTCAAAATATCCCAAACATCCCAATTTCGAGGCCTGAGCCATATTTTGGAGCCAAATTCAGGCTCTCTGCACGTATTCGCAGTTTGAAATTGTGACTTTTTATACCCAGCATATGATAAGTACTGAAAGCGGCGTTGGTCATATTTGTCCCAAACTCCCGTGCAGTTTTAAAAATATCCCAAACATCAATTTCGAGGACTGAGTCATATTTTGGAGCCAAATTCTTGCTCTCTGCACATATTCGCAGTTTGAAATTGCGACTTTTTAAACCAACATATGCCAAGTACTGAATGAGGTGTTTGGTCACATTTGTCCCAAACTTCCTGCAGTTTT